>NC_056747.1:763552242-763852242 GCF_019279795.1 Protopterus annectens | reverse complement strand
AAACCAGTTAGAATACACATTGGTGGAACAGTTTTCCTGTTTTCATCCCTATTGTTTATTTGGCACTTTAGTTATATTTTGAAATTATCTTCCCTTTTTCCTTACAAAACTGTGAGTATAGATTGGTGACCCTTTTAGCTATTGAAATGTCATCCTTTGCTGTAGATTGAAAAAAGTATTGCTGAGTGCATGTTCTCCTTTTAGTCTTCCTTTAGACTGTTACTAAAGTTCAGTCTGTCACATAGGGTTCCATTCCTCTTCTTGGACATGCAATGTATTTCCAGCCCCTTTTTTTTTCTTCATTGGATTAGGCTTTGGCTCTTGTTTCCTATTACAGCTCATACTTATAAGAACTGTGACTGTAGAGCCAGGTCCAATGGCATAAATGGATAAAGCCCTGGATCCTTGTACATCTAGTTTGCTCCATACCAGGAAAAGGCTTCCTTGTGTACTAGGACCTATTTCCTGCTTCCCAGTTACAGTTATTATGAATTACAGTGGTGACCTCTGCATATGCAGCCTTGGAATAGGTTTGATAAACACTGGAAATGAGGCCTTCCAGAGAATACACCTTTTCTGTAGAAAACATGAGTCTTGATGGATAAATTTCCGTCTACATTTAAAATGTTTCCTGCAGTGCCTAACATCAGTAATATTCCAAGGCAAAAAGTTACACAGTGAGGCAGCATGACAACAGGACAGTAAAAAGGTCTGTTAATGGTTTATAATTTAGAGCAGCATAAATATTGCTTATACATATATTTCTTAAATTGAGTCATTGAAATCCACCACCAGAGAACTTCACTTGTGTACACTTTTTCTTGATGTACTTCAGTGATAGCCATTAATTCAGCAAATAAGCAGTACTGCAAAAGCACTATTCTTTTTTTATTAATGTTGATTTTTTTTTCTGAGCTGTGAAGTCTTGCAGACAGTGGATCTGGCAAACACAGTGATCCACTTATAGTTGGTTGAATCATGAATATAGTGACCCAAGGTAAAAAAAAAGGTACTTTTCCATTATTGGGGCAACAGTTCTAATAGCATGCAATCATCATCGCACAGCTGTTAGCCCTGAGAAAGAAAAGTAACTTGACATCTCAGTGTAGTCTCGTTTTCTGTCTCTATGTACAGTTTACACACTTGCTAAACCTTTAGTTTCTTATACCAGTAGAATTATTCCACATCCTACATGTTTAGCCCTGAAAAAGATAAGTAACATGACATGTCAGTATAGCACACAAACACATTTACCATGCACATAATGTAGCTTTTTTAATGGAAAAATAGAGAAGGTGGGTGAGAACTATTACATACAGTATATATTCTGGTCCCTGACAGTAAGATGAATTACGGGCACGATATTCTGCTGAAAAAAATCTTCATCACATGATTACGGATAAAGTTTACGACAAATAACCTCCTACCAAACTATTTCCACAGTTCGCTCGTTTTCTCTCTCTTTCCAGTTTACACTCTTGCTTAATCTGTTCTTTCTTATACCAGTAGAATTTTTCCACAGCCTACATGTTGTTGGAGGATGATACTAACCCTGTCTCCTCCAAATCCTGTTAAAATGCACAGGTAGTGATGACGGGTGTGAACATGTTCCTGAAGGGACCATTCTGCAGTGCATGCACAAAGTTGAAATGCATTCATCTGACGATAGCTGATGTTTTAGTATGACCCTAACAGGGGAAGATCACTAATTCACTCCCTCTTGCATGCAGGGTCTTTTAATTTTTAGCACGACTGAAACTTTTCATGTGCACACAAAATCATCAAATGGCAGTTAATATCTTTCTCAGGGCTCACAGTTGTGCGATCATTGCACGTTACAGCTGTTGCCCCGATAACGGAAAAGTACCAAAAAAAATTGAATCACAGTCTTGCTTTGATTCATTTTGTGATATTGGCACATGGTGATCTTAATCAGTGGCACAACAGTAAAATGAGACAGTGTGGGAAGTGCATTCTTATGCCTCCTAGTATGGGAAATGTTTAGGTCAGGTTCTGTGGATGTTTGGTCATTAATGATGTTACACTGCCCGAGGTATAAAAGGGACTGCATTTTCATGTTGTAGAGTACAGAAAACTTAGTTCATCATCCATGAATGCTAACCTTTAATGATTTTATGCTTCCCTCACATAAAAAAGGGTTGAGTCTTACCTATCCAAGTATAGAAGATGCTTAGTTCAGGTTCCACAGATGTGTAGTCATTAATGAGTTTATGCTACCTGGATATACAAGGGTATCTAGGTGATGCCCCGTAGATTCATTAGCTAAGCATTTAAAAGCTCCCAACATGATGTACAAATAATAAAAAAGTTTATATTATTTCACATAAGTATATTTTAAGCCCAGCTATTGCAATATTTGAATATGTTGAAGTCTTATCACATAGCAGAACTCTTATTAGGTAGTCACATGTATTAGCAGGTAGTTCAGTCACTTCCTGAAAAGCTGCAGTAGCAAACTGTAAGACTTTTTGACTTGCTACATCTGTACTTTCTAATGTCTCTCACTTGTCTAATGTTCAAGATCTATAGTGTGGTTAAGTAAACAAGGTAGAATATTTTTAAAACAAATTTCCTTTTGTGCAGCACGTCTTAGGCATATAAGGAATTGTGCTGCAGGTCTGATACTTCACCTTCCCAGTTGTTCACTTTGCCTGCACTATTATGGACATAATATCTTGTTTAATAAGTTTAGCATTTGGATACTGAATTGCCTATAGGGACTCCCTAGTTTGAGTTTGAGCCTTAGAACATGACACGCCATTTCTGTTTTGTAGATGTTGGTTAAGGGTTCTACATACTCTGGCTGAGAGTGTTTGGCACAAAAAATTTGACAGCTTTTTGATTACAGGTGTCTAATCTATACAGCCATGATAGATGTTTTATTTTTTATTCATGTTTAGGTAAAGATAAATACTGTCAGAGGACAAAAACATATCAGGTTTTTAAGGTGTTCCCTGCTTCTTAAATGTGATTGTGAGAGATACTTGAATTTTGTTCATTAAGGTATCTGTTTTGCACTTGTCCTTTTCTTTGTGATTGTCAGATTTGACTCCGTATTTCCTGCAGCTGGGCATTCGGTGCATACTTTATTGATCACAGTTTCTGTGGAATGGTTGATGGAATTTGAGTTGGAAAGTTCTGTTGCATCTCAGCCTCAGTAACTTTCTTAGCAACACATACTTAGTCTAAATCACATTATTCCACATTGCCTAAAAGCAGAAAGTAAGTCCCTGATGTGTCCAGGAGTTAAGTTACATGGTCACATGCTTCAGATTTCTTAACCAAAGTATCATATCAAAATCAAATCATATTTCTTCACATGTTTAAACATAAGCACTTTACGTTATTTAGTAGTCAATATATGGCATGTAAGTAGCATGCAGCAAAGTTCTGAAACAGTCTTAAACCCCTAGGATGTTATTGTAAGCAGCAGCATAAGCATTGGTAGAGTTTCCTCCTAGCTCCTCTGATGCACTTTCTTTGTACTTCAAATAGGTAACTAGCAAAGGCATCTCCACACTTTTAAACCAAATTTCTACTGATTCCTCCTTGACTCAGATAGTCTTCTCCTGTGTTTCATCTCTCTGTCTGTAAAGAACACTTACTCCTCCCCCTAAAACACCTGTACAATATCGTCAAAACAAAAATCATAATGCCCATATACTGTAAAATAGCCACAGTAAGGCTTATCCTCAAAATCAACAACCCAGGGTCTGCAAAAGGCTACAAGTCGATACAGTCCTCCCATCCCCAGGTATGATTTTTAAAAAGCTTATACCTAGCTGACATCCCACCTGCAATCATGTAGGATAATAAATAACATTTACTCACTGAACTCTCTTCTATAGATCTCTCTCAGTCCTCCCTTAAATGGTCCCTTAGTTATCTGTCTGCAGGGGAATAAGCAGTCAAATAGCAACAGGACCTCTTTTCTTCTCTTCCAGTTACCATAGGTGTCCCTCAGGGATCTGTACTAAGACCCCATCTCTTTAGTATTTTTATAAGAAAGCTTCACACTGCTGTAGACCAAGCAAAAGTAGTACAATATGCAGATTATTCAACTTTAATATGTACAGCCCTCACAATATCCATATTACAAGAAGTTACTCAAATCTCTCTCTGTTCAGTTGAAACTATGCTGAAAAATTTAAACCCACGCCTTAATCTCAGTAAAGCAAAACTGATGCGCTTCTTCCCCAAAGCATTATCTTTCTGCTTCTCCTTCCCTTCTGCTAACATCCTGCAGCCTGTCCCTGGAACGCTATGCCTCCTATGACATAAGGACCCTCTGCTTAGCATACTTGCCAGTTCCTCTCCACCTGTTGAAGTCAGCGATGCAGATATTTACCCCAAAGCAGGTCCTTACACCTAGTTGTTCTCATGGGCATTATTACACCACATATGACTTGTATGTTTCCTCACTGAAATAGCTTAATTTGACTCTTGATGTTGCCAGTTCACCAGCAGAATACTACAGTATCTCAGTTTCTGTAGTAACAGTGGTATCACTATTCTATAGCGTTTTTGTTGGGGGCAGTATAGCAGAGTTCCTTAGATGTGGTATTTCCTTTATCATCTCTATGCTCTCTGCACTTCATGCCTTTAAGCTCAATACTGTTAAATAGTTTAACCTGCCATATTCTTTAGTTCCTTTATTGTAAGCAGCAGTATAGGCTGTTCCTGCTATTATCTATCTTTGCACATTATTAAGTAACCAGCTTCTTTTCTAACACTTTTTACGCATTGCTGAACTGTTTCAACATAAGTAGCCCCCTATTTCCTACACTATAACTTTACCTTTCACAACAATAGAGCGTGTGTTTTACACTAGACTCACACAGTAATACTTTACTTTAACACAGCCCTTTGCATATTATCACCCATCACCTCTGACATATTTTCTCCAGACACATATATTGCATGATCTACCTTACTGATAGTTTTTTTTCTGTACTTGCAGTTTTATCACAAGACAGGTGCTACCTGCTCCGTCCACCCTTGCTATGCTTGCGATCACTGTTCTCCCCTACCCTACCTCCAATTCCCATCCACCCCCACTATTACCTAAATTTGTATCACATAAGTCCACCCACTACCCCTAGACTGACCATTCTCATTCTCGTCAATTACCTCCCTGCTCAAACTTACCTATTCTGATTTCCTCTATTCAAATACTGCCTTCTTCAGTTCCTTCCCACCACTCCTTTTCTCTTACTACCCACACTGTAGCAGTAACTTAATATTTATTAGCACTCATCTTATCCATAACCAAACTTCCACTTACTACTGTCTCACCCTATATTTAACTGTTCCTAATCCTAACTGTTTCTGAATTTCTCCCTCCAGGTTTCAGTACCATAAGGTCAGATAGACTTCACAAGAAAGGAAGTGGTATAACACTCCTTTTCGCTAACACCATCAACATAACCCAGTACTCAAACACTACTCTACAGTTCTCAAATTACAAAATTCTCATTTCTTTTCTAAAAATAAACAAATCTAAAAGATTACACATCATAGTTTTATACATACACACACACACACACACACACACACACACACACACACACACACACACACACCCTCTGGCAATAACATACCTATTTTGGAAGAAATTCTTCTCTGGATCTCAAATACAATTAAAAATGAAACAGTCATTCTGGGCGATGTCAGTATTAATTGGCTAAACATCTGCTCTGAATTCCCATTCTCAAACATTAATCTGTTTAAATTCATCCAAATTATCACCACTCCAGCTAGATTCAATAAGAATAATAGTTCCATCCTAGATTGGATATTAGTTACTTATCAAAGTAAAATCTCCACAGCAGGTACTCTTCCAAATGAGTTAGTGATCATCTCCTTGCCTTTGTTCGTAGAACAGCTCCCTCCTTTCAAAAGGAACATTATTATAAACAAATACGGAATCTGTCCAACTTCAAACCACAGACATTAAAGTCTGGAAATAATGGCTAAAAAATAAAAACCCTCCAGACCTGTTGAAATTCAATCAACTTCGCAACCAGGTAAAAAAATAAGTAACTAAAGACAAAAAAAGAGAAGAGTACTATCCAAAACTTCAAACCAATCATAAGCAGAACCCCAGAAAATTCTGGACATCCATTACATCACTCCGAAGCCCTGGTACTAAAAGCAATCCATGTCCACACCCCAATAAAACTCCTTCACAAAGACCCAGTCTCTTAACTTACACTTTACTAATAGTATGTCAGGTATCACTGTCAACTTTCCCCATCTAAATGTGACCCAATCCCAAATAGTTCTAATTATAATAGTCCATCAAGACTATCCTCTTCCATCCACCCTCCTTACACTACGACCTCATTCGATTCTTGTGAGGCAACAACCCATTCTATACCCACCTTCATCCTTAAGCCCATTCCAGCTAATACCATAAAAAGACTACTTCTCAAACTCAAACCCATCTCCAACGCAGCTGATAACCTACTCAATGAATATGTAAAACTAGAAGCCAAAGTCATTGTCTGTCCCGTCAGTATACTCATCAACAGATCCATTCTCAAATCTGTGTCCTAAAACTTTAGAAAAAGCATGTATTTCATCCCTCCACAAAGGCGGCAACTCAACTGATATCTCCAACTACCATCCTATAGACATCCTCTCTTCCATCTCCAAGTTCCTTGAAAGATGTATACATATACAGCTTATAAACCTTATTCTTAAAAAACAATTTTTATCTCCCACACAGCATGGTTTTAGACCAGTTCATAGTACTATGACTGCCTTAATATCTTTCATGAATACCTTCAGCAAAGCCCGTGACTCAGGCAGAATTGTCAATTCCCTATTTCTTGACCTATCAAAAGCTTTTGATACAGTCTCTCACCTCTTACTCCTAATTCAGCTCTCAAAAATTGGTCTCCCCTCCCTTTAACTGGTTCTCAAGTTACCTATCGGACAGACAACAAGCAGTTAAATGGCAGAACTCCCTCTCTCCATATCTTCACAACTCTACCAGAGTTCCCCAAGGCTCTATATTAGATGTTCATCGTGTTTCACTGTTGCAGTCATTACACTTGGGTTATCCTGCTGGCAGGCTACCCGCAGTCGGCCTGAATTCCAAAGTCCTGGTCCGGCGTCGGCTGCTGTCGCCTCTACCCTGATGTCAGTGCGCCAGGGGTATAAAAGATGCAGCCGATGCCATTTTCTTCAGTCTTTCTTGCCGTGCGGTGCCCGAAGCAAAAGCAGTTCGCAAGTGCCGGTCGGCCGACTCCTGAGATTTTCAAAATCTAATTTCAGATCCGAAGTTTTCAATAAAGCTAAGTACCCTGTTGGGGAAACTTTTTTCTTGCTCCAGACCGATGTCAGAAAAAGTTAACAATTGTATTTCTTGTGGGAAGCAAATACCTCATAAGGATTTCCACTCTTACTATGTTCCTTGCCTAGGCCCTGACCACGATGTTGCTAGTTGTCGGTTTTGTGCTAGATTTAACCAACGCACTATTAAGCGTCTGTACGATTTTGCTTTTCATTATTTTGGCAGAAGGTTTAAGTACATAATGCCATCGGAACAACTGACGACTGGCATTCATAAAAAATGCAGGGATAAAGATAAGGACAAGCATCCGAGGTCCAAAACCGACGACGAAGCCTCTTCTAGGCCAGTCGCTGGTTCACCGGTGCTCAGTGAGGCGCTTTCGCAGCACCTGACTCCTGCTACCTCAGAGCCACAGGCCGCCTCCGACTCCCACGTGGAGACAGCTAGACCTCTGGATACCCAAGGTATTGGCCCTTCGGAAATTAACCCCTCAGATGGGTCTGGAGCCGCTGAGCAGGCATCTGCTTCTGAGGGGGTCTTCGGACCTACACAACTTTTATATAAAGCCTACTTCAGCATCCAAGACAAAGTCTAAAGCAGATGTTCATCGTGTTACACTGCTGCAGTCATTACACTTGGGTTATCCTGCTGTCAGGCAGTCCCGCAGTCGGCCAGAGTTCCAAAGTCTTGGTCCGGCGTCGGTTGCTGTCACCTCCTCCCTGACGTCAGTGCGACAGGGGTATGCAAGATGCAGCCGATGCCATTTTCTTCAGTCTTTCTTGCCACGTGGTGCCCGAAGCAGAAGCAGTTCGCAAGTGCAGGTTGGCCGAAGCCTGAGATTTTCATTCCGAATCCAGAACCAAAGTCTTCTAAAAAAGCTAAGTACCCCGTTGGGGAAACTTTTTCTTGCCTCAGACCGATGCCAGTAAAAGTTAATAACTGTATTTCTTGTGGGAAGCAAATACCTCATAAGGATTTCCACTCCTATTGTATTCCATGCCTAGGCCCTGACCACGACATCACTGGTTGTCCGTTTTGTGCTAGGTTTAACAAGCGCACTATTAAACGTCGGTTTGATTTTGCCCAACATTATTTTGGTAGAAAATTCAATTACACCATGCCGTCGGAAATTCCGACGACCGCAATGCATAAAAAGCGCAAGGACAAGGACAGGCATCTGAGGCCCAAAACAGATGACGAGGCTGCTTCTAGGCCTGCCGCCAGTTCTCCGGTTTTCAGCGAGGCGCCTACGCAGCCCCTGACGACCGCTTCCACAGAACCACAGACCATCTCCGACTCCCACGTGGAGCTGGCTGGGCCTTCGGATGCACTAGGCCTTCAGCTTACCGATCCTAAACCTACAGAGGAAACCGAAGTAGCTGAGCAATCCACAGCCACAGAGGGTGTTCTCAGACCTACCCAGTTAACTATTAAACCTTCTGTTAAGTCTAAGCCCCCCTTAAAAGCAAAGAAACAGACACAACTCTCTCCAGGACAGGCTTCCATGCCTAAGAAACAAATGCTAAAAATGGCCGAGGACCTAATCACCCTGATCAGGGGGTCCCATCCCCCTCCTGATAAAAGGCCCAGGCAGGATGCAGACTATGAATCTTCTGACCAGGTGTCCATTTCATCTGACTCTTCCTTGGACCTAGGATATTCTTTACCCCCTTATGAGGATTCTGATGCTGAGGAATCAATTCCATCAGCCTCTCCGCCTGAGGATTACTCCTTTGGAGAGAACTTACATACCATGAGAGAGCATTTCCATTGGGAAGGCCAGGATTACTCAGAATCCAAGAAAAGACTCAGAGACTTCCTTTTATTGCCCCAACACAGACCCCTTGCTATCCTGACAGTTTTAGACATTGTGGATGATGTGTACACTGAATCCAGTTTGAACCCTGACTCCTTACCCCCAGCCCCAGTTAAACCTGATAGATATTACAGAGTCCCTGACTCTCACAAATTTCTGTACAAAAGCCCTGTTGCTGACCCTGAAACTATTTCTCAGGGACCCAAAGGGATTAAGGCCTCATCAGCAAAAAAAACCCAGTTCCCTCTGACAGAGATTCCAGAGCATTAGACAGATGGGGAAAGAAGGTATATACGTCTGCAACTTTAGCAATGAGAGCCTTGAATTGCCAGTTTCACATGCTAAAATATCAGCAATTTTTGACGTCTCAGTTGAAACAAAAGATGCTTCCAGATTCAGATCCTCCTAACTTAAAAGAAATGCAGGATTTATTGCATGCAGCTGAACAAGTGGGAAAACATACATTGCGATTCCTATAGAGCAGCAGTTACAGGCTCTGTCATTAGAAGGCATGCTTGGTTAAAAGAACATACGTTACCAGATCATGTTAAGGTCAAATTATTGGATGCACCTTTACAGCTGGATGTGCTGTTTTAGTTAAGGCAGAGGAGGTATTAAAGAAGATGGAGGATAAGGCAAAATCTATGCAAACGGTGAAAGATTTCTTACAGGTTCAGCCTCCTTGTTTTAGCAGAAATTGGCCAACAAAGAATTGGTCCTTTCCAGTCACAGGTAGACCTCAAAGGGGTAGATACAGACGTCCAAGAGGTAGAGGTCAGATACAAGGCCCTTACAGGCCTCAACAATGGGGCACACCTGGCCAGAAAGAAGGGGAAGACAGGCCACAACCTTATAAAAAATAGCCTCAGTGACTTTCCACTACAGCTGCCAAACAGCTCTCTCTTGGCAGCCCCCTTAGGAGGAAAACTGGCACTTTTCTATCACAACTGGCATTGCATCACCAAAGACAAATGGGTTCTCAACATTGTATCTCAAGGTTACAGGTTCCATTTCCACACCTTGCCAAGGCTAAAAGGAATGCCAAATCTGCCACCAAATCAATGGGCAGTGGCTCAAAAACAAATTACAGCACTCATGGACATGAGAGCTATTCAAAAGGTACCACCACAGGAACAAGGACAAGGATTTTACTCAAGACTTTTTCTGGTTCCCAGAAAGGACAAAGCCTGGAGACCCATTCTGGACCTTTCTACACTAAACACTTACCTGGATGTTCCGAAATTCAAGATGTTGACACTACAGCAGCTTCTTCCCATGCTGGGCAAGAAAGCTTGGCTCGTGACTTTGGACCTCAAAGAGGCATACCTGCATGTCCCTGTCAGACAAAATTGCAGAAGATACCTCAGATTTTCTAGCTGGTTCAATGCACTGTCAATTCTCTGCACTGCCCTTTGTGAAGACCCTGGGCGCAGTAGATAAGCCAAAGTGCCTGGCACCAGTAATTGCATTTTGCAGGCAAAAAGGAATTCAAATTTATCCATACCTGGACGACTGCCTGATTCAAGCAGAGAGCAAAGACATTCTACTAAAGCATCTGGCGTACGTAAAAAAGTTATTAAGTTGCCTGGGGTACACAGTAAACAAAAAGAAATCAAAACTAGTGCCCTCACAACAGATAATATTCCTGGGTGCCAGCTTGAGCACAGCAGCCCAGATGGCTTATCTCACGCCAGACAAGCAAAGACAACTGACTCAATATTTTCAATTAATGGCAACAAAGACCCCCTCACAACAGATAATATTCCTGGGTGCCAGCTTGAGCACAACAGCCCAGATGGCTTATCTCACGCCAGACAAGCAAAGACAACTGACTCAATATTTTCAATTAATGGCAACAAAGACCCAACTCCCTGCAAGAAAAATTCTGCAGGCCTTGGGCTACATGGCATCTTGCATACTACTAATTCCATATGCCAGACTGCATATGAGGAAACTACAATGGTACCTAAAGAGCGTATGGTCTCAAGACCGTCAAAGTTTGGAAACAGTTATACCACTAATTCCTTGCCTACAACAGAAGTTTCGATGGTGGGCACAAGCTTGTCACCTCAACAAGGGACAGCCTTTCACTCAACCCACAGCCAGGCAGACACTGACAACAGATGCATCGGATTACGCCTGGGGAGCACACATGGCAGGAAAATGTATCCAGGGCGAGTGGCCCACAGAGCAAAGACATCTCCACATCAATCAAAAAGAGATGCTAGCTGTACAGAATGCTATTATAGCTTTCAAGGACCTACTGCATCCAGGACAATTACTACTAAAGACAGACAACACCACAGTTATGTGGTACATAAACAAGCAAGGGGGCACACACTCCTACCCCCTCTGCAGAAAAGCCATGACCTTGTGGAACACAGCTCTAAGCTACCAAGTTCATCTGCAAGCACAATTCCTGCCAGGAGAGAAAAACACACTGGCAGACGACCTAAGCAGAAACATTATGGACCCACACGAATGGGAGCTAAACCCACAAATATTCGGAATGATAACACAAAAATGGTGGAGCCTAACACAAGAACCACCCTGAATTTTACCTCACATTCCACAGTTGCTGACACAGCACAACAATCAGATACTTCAAAGCCAGCTAAAGACCTTAAATCTAGCTGCATGGAAAATCCCTTAGGCAAGCGAGCAATGCCTCTCTCCAAAGCTGTTATGGATGTCATTCTGGAGGCCAGAAGGCCTAGCACCAGGAAAGCATACTCGGACAAATGGAAGATATTCTGTGCCTGGAACCAAGCGCACAATCTTGACCCTCTAGTCCCAAACATTCCTCAGATACTGCAATATTTAACTGAGATGCTGGACAAGGGTCTCTCTTTTTCATCCATCAAGATCCACGCCTCAGCTATCTCTGCTCATTACAACACGGATCCACCAATTTTTTCTAATCCTTTGTTCAAACAATACCTCAGAGGGGCTAAAAACATAAGACCACCCCATAGAGCACCTACACCTACTTGGGACCTCAGCTTTGTTTTTGAAAAATTAACTTTACCTCCTTTTGAGCCAGCTAACACAGCAGAATTAAAATACATCTTTTGGAAAACTGCTCTGCTACTGGCAATAACATCAGCACAAAGAGTTTCAGAATTACAGGCACTAATGGCAATGGAACCTTTCCTCATCTTTCACCAGGACAGGGTGTCTTTAAGAACCAACCCTATGTTTATGCCAAAGGTGGTATTAAGTGTGGCTCTAAACCAAACTATTCACTTGCCAACTTTTTATCCAAAACCACAGAACAAAGGGGAGAGACTACTACATTCTTTGGACATTCACAGACAGTTACGCTTCTACTTGGACAAAACCAAAGCTTTCAGAAAATCTGAGCAATTATTGGCAGCATACGCGGCAGGAGCACAGGGAAAAGCCATTTCAAAGCAGACTATTTCAAAATGGGTAGGACACTGTATACGTTTCTGCTATACCCACCATGGGAAACCTGTATCTAGCAGCATTAGATCTCACTCCACCAGGGCAACAACCTCTTCAACTGCCTACCTCAGAGGAGTACCTACCAAAGATATTTTGGAAGCAGCAACATGGAGTTCTGTGCATACCTTCACCAAGCATTACCATTTGAATTTATACTCCAAATCCAGAGCTGGCTTCGCCACTGCTGTACTGCAGGGCCTTATAGCCACCCCTAATGCCTTATAGATCCAGCCTCCCTACCTCAACTTTGGGATTCCACCCAAGTGTAATGACTGCAGCAGTGTAACATGATGAACATAGTACAGTTTTGTACATACCATAAATGTAGATGTTCGAGTGTAAACACTGCTGCAGTCCAGGTTACCCTCCCTCCTTCCCCTCTTACTTTCTGGTATTTACCTAGGGCATCTACCCATTATTACCTATGGGGAGGATTTGCTGGTAACTAAAAATGGTTTTGTTTTTCTTCTGTATTTTTTACTAGCAATTTGTATTGCCTACCTATTTGGGGGCACCTGACATCTGGGGCAAGAAAAACTGAAGAAAATGGGGTTGGCTGCATCTTATATACCCCTGTCGCACTGACGTCAGGGAGGAGGCGACAGCAACCGATGCCGGACCAAGACTTTGGAGCTCTGACCGACTGCGGGACCGCCTGACGGCAGGATAACCCAAGTGTAATGACTGCAGCAGTGTTTACACTCGAACATCTACATTTATGGTAGGTACAAAACTGTACTTTTTAAAGACAAGGAAACCAGTACAGCATTCTCCAGGACAGGCTTCTATGCCTAAGAAACAGATGCTCAAAATGGCCGAAGACCTAATTACTTTGATTAGGGGTTCCCATCCCCCTCCTGATAAGAGGCCTAGGCAAGACACTGAATATGATTCCTCTGATCAGGTTTCCATTTCCTCTGATTCCTCTTCTGAACAGGGATATTCTGTTCCTCCCTATGAGGATTCTGATGCTGAAGATTCTATTCCTTCAGCTTCTCCTCCTGAGGACTATTCTTTTTGGGAAACCCTGCATACCATGAGGGAGCATTTCCATTGGAAGAGCCAGGATTATTCCGATTCTAAGAAAAGACTTAGACTTTCTTTTACTTCCTCAGCACAGACCTCTCGCAATTCCCCCTGTTCTAGATACTACAGGGTCCCAGACTCCCATAAATTTCTTTATAAAAACCCTGCTGCTGACCCAGAACCTATCTGTCAGGGTCCCAAAGGGGTCAAGGCTGCTTCTGCCAAAAACTCTGTCCCCTCAGACAGAGATTCTAGGGCTTTGGACAGATGGGGGGAAAAAAGTTTACACTTCTGCTACCTTGGCTGTAAGGGCTTTAAATTGTCAGTTTCATATGCTCAAATATCAGCAATACTTAATGTCTTTGTTAAAACAAAAAATGTTGACAAATTCTGAATGTTCTGAGATCAAAGATTTGTAGGATTTATTGTATGCAGCTGAACAAGTAGGAAAACATACTTTGCAATGTGGCTATGATTCACTGGAGGCCTCGTGCAGGGCCGCTGTTACTGGTTCTGTTATTAGAAGGCATGCCTGATTAAAGGAACAGAATCTGCCTGATCATGTTAAAGCAAAATTATTGGATGCTCCATTATAGCATGATACTTTGTTTGGTGTTAAGGCAGAGGAGGTGTTAAAGAAAATGGAGGATAAGACAAAATCTATGCGGACAGTAAAGGATTTCTTACAGGTACAGCCACCCAGATTTAGCAGGAACTGGCCCTCTAAGAATTGGTCCTTTCCAGTGTCAGACAGACCACAAAGAGGTAAATTCAGACTCCCTAGAGGCAGGCAACAGCCCCAGGCCTCATACAGGCCCAAACAATGGGGTGCTTCTACCTCCAAAAGCGGAGAAGACAAATCACAACTTTATAGAAAACAGTCACAATGACTTCCCTCTGCCAATACCAAGCACTTATTTTTTGGCAGCACCCTTAGGGGGAAAGCTAGCACTTTTTTCACAAAACTGGCACAAGATCACCCAGGACAAATGGGCCTTAAATATAGTCTCTCAGGGTTACAGGTTCCACTTTCACACCCTTCCAAAGGCAAAAGGCACACCAGACCTGCCATGCAATCAATGGCAAGAGGCACAAAAACAAGTTTCATCTCTCATGAACATGGGGGCTATTCAGCCAGTGCCACACCAAGAGCAGGGACAAGGATTTTACTCAAGACTTTTCTTAGTACCAAGAAAGGACAAAGCCTGGAGACCAATTCTGGACCTGTCTATTCTAAATACTTTTCTGGATGTCCCAAAATTCAAAATGTTGACTCTACAGCAGCTTCTGCCCATGCTGGACAAGAAGGCTTGGCTTGTAACTTTGGACCTGAAAGAGGCATACCTGCATGTCCCAATCAGACAATCATGCAGAAGATACCTCAGATTCATAGCTGGCTCACTGCACTACCAATTCTCTGCACTGCCCTTTGGCTTATCTACTGCGCCCAGGGTCTTCACAAAATGCCTGGCTCCAGTAATTACATTTTGCAGGAAAGAAGAATTCAAATATACCCCTACTTGGACGACTGCCTTGTTCAAGCAAAGGACAAAGGTATTCTACTACAGCATCTGGTGTTTGTAAAAAGATTACTAATTTGCCTAGGGTACACAGTAAACGAAAAGAAATCAAAACTAGTACCGTCTCAAGAGATAATATTCCTGGGTGCAAGCTTAAATAGAACTGCCCAGATGGCTTATCTCACGCCAGACAAACAAAGGCATCTGACTTCTTACTTCAAAGACATGGCAACAAAGACCCAGTTATCTGCAAGAAAAATTCTGCAGACTCTGGGCTACATGGCATCCTGCATTCTACTAATTCCATATGCAAAACTGCATATGAGGAAACTACAATGGTATCTAAAAAGTGTTTGGACTCAACATTGCCACAGCCTGGAAACAGTAATTACTCTCATTCCCTGCCTGCAGCAGGAATTTCAGTGGTGGGCACAGGCCTGTCACCACAACAAGGGACAGCCATTCACCTTACCCATTGCCAAGCAAACACTAACAGATGCATCAGATTATGCCTGGGAGGCGTACATGGCAGGAAAATGTGTTCAGGGCACATGGCCCACAAACCAAATGCATCTTCATAGCAATCAAAAAGAGATGCTAGCTGTACAAAATGCCCTGACAGCCTTCAAGGACCTACTTCATCCAGGACAACTACTGATAAAGACGGACATTACTATAGTCATGTGGTACATAAACAAGCAAGGGGGCACACATTCCTACCCCCTCTGCAGGCAAGCCATGACTTTGTGGGACACAGCATTGACTTATCAAGTACATCTGCAAGCACAATACCTGCCAGGAAAGACAAATACTTTGGCAGATGAACTAAGCAGAAACCTCATGGATCCTCACGAGTGGAAACTGGACCCACAAATCTTCAACATGATAACAGGGAAATGGGGATGCCCAGACATAGATCTATTCACTTCCCCTCACAACTGCCAGCTACAGAGATTCTGCACTTGGACTTATCAAAAGTAAGCATGGAAAGTGGACACCCTTTCATTCAGCTGGAAAGCCCTTACAGTATATGCCTTCCCTCCTCTGCCTCTCCTCTCCAAGGTACTCCTAAAGGTCAGACAAGAGAAGCCAAAAATTATACTGATTGCCCCAGACTGGCCACGCCAGCACTGGCACCCAATCCTAAAGAGCTTTTCTCAAGGCCCAGCCTATACATTGCCTCTAATACCTCATTTGCTGACCCAACAGAACAATCAGATCCTGCACAGCCAATTCAGAACCCTAAATCTGGCTGCATGGTGGATAATGTAATCATTCAGAACACACCTCTCTCTAAAGCAGTTATGGATGTTATTTTGGAGGCCAGGAGGCCCAGCACCAGAAAATCTTATGCAGAAAAATGGAAGAGATTCTGTGCTTGGAACCAAGCACAGGGAATTGACTCGTTTGAACCAAATGTTCCTCAGATTTTGCAATACCTAACTGAGATGCTGGACAAAGGCCTATCCTTCTCATCAATTAAGATCCATGCCTCTGCCATTTCAGCTCATTACAATACGGAACCACCTATTTTTTCCTCATCCACTGCTAAGACGGTTTCTCAGAGCGACCAAAAACATAAGACCTCCAAGGAGAGCTGCAATTCCTACATGGGACCTCATTTTTTTCTTGGAAAAGCTCACTCTGCCTCCTTTTGAGCCTGCCAATACAGCAGAGATAAAGTACTTGTCATGGAAAACCGCCCTTCTCCTAGCAATAACTTCAGCAAGAAGAGTCTCAGAGTTACAGGCACTAATGGCTGTGGAAACTTTTATTATTTTCCATCAGGACAGGGTTTCTCTAAGGACAAACCCGACATTTATGCCTAAGGTAGTGTCCAGCATGGCTCTTAACCAAACCATACATTTGCCTACCTTTTATCCAAATCCACAGAATAAGGGAGAGAGACTTCTGCATACTTTGGACATACACAGACAGCTACGCTTTTACTTGGACAAAACTAAAGCCTTCAGAAAGACTGAGCAACTCTTAGTGGCATATGCTGCAGGTTCCCAAGGAAAAGCCATTTCAGAACAGAGTATTTCAAAATGGATAGCCCACTGCATTTGTTTCTGCTATTCACAACATGGCAAATCAGTGCCCAAGGGCATTAGGCCACAGTCTACCAGAGCAGCAGCCTTCCTCAAAGGAGTACCAACCGAGGATATTTTGGAGGCTGCAACATGGACTTCAGTGCACACTTTTACAAAGCACTACCATTTACCTCTCTACTCTAAATCCAGAGCAGGCTTTGCCAGTGCAGTTCTGCAGGGCCTCATAGCCACTCCAAACTCTATTTAGGCCTAGCTGCCCTACCTCAGCTTTGGGATTCAACCCAAGTGTAATGACTGCAACAGTGAAACACGATGAATATAGTACAGTTGTGTACCTACCATAAATGTAGATGTTCGAGTGTATTCACTGTTGCAGTCCAGGTTACCCTCCCACCATCCCCCTTTTTCTTTGCTGGGACTCATCTGTACCTATCTATTCTATACAACCTATGTGGTGTATTTGCTTGTAGATGAAGGTTATGTGCATGCTTTTTTATGATCATAATTTTTACAGCCTACCCTTTTGGGGGCACCTGACATCTGGGGTAAGAAAGACTGAAGAAAATGTCGTCAGCTGCATCTTTTATACCCCTGGCGCACTGACGTCAAGGAAGAGGCGACAGCAACCGACGCCGGACCAGGACTTTGGAATTCAGGCCGACTGCGGGTAGCCTGCCAGAAGGATAACCCAAGTGTAATGACTGCAACAGTGAATACACTCGAACATCTACATTTATGGTAGGTACACAACTGTACTTTCCCCTCCTATTTAATATTTTATTAATAGTCTTTAGTCTTCATCCAGTCAGTGCTCTCTTATACAGTGTGTAGACGACTCTACTGTTATCTGTTCTGCTGATTCTGTCTCATCTTCAACAAATCACTCAACCAGCCCTTTCCTCCATAGAGACCTGGCTCAGTAAAAATCACCTGACACTTAATCCACACAAAACCAAGCTAATTTTATTTACCCCTAAAAAAAAAACTCTCCTAAACAAGGCCCAGTTCACCATACAGTCTCAAAGCAACACATTAATTGAAGTTGTTACTTACTTTAAATTACTGGGAGTAAGAATACATGAACGTCTAAAATTTGACCTGCACATATAATGTAATATAAACAAAACACACCAGAAACCAAGCATTTTTTATCGGCACAAACACTGTCTTAACCTGTCCACTAAACAAACCCTTGCTGCAAGTTATTTACTTCCCTTCTCTGATCTATGGTGCTCCACTACTCACTAACCTACAGTCCTCCCTGAAAATTAAGCTTGAAGCATGCTATAACAAAATTGTCAAGTTTACTACAAACGCTGAATATTCTACCCACTACTAAACAGCTCTAGACTCCTTCAGTTGATTTTAACTTTCACATGACCTCTCCCACTTGCAGTTGACTACTGCACGTAAAGTAATCTACAAACTTTAGTTTGTCCTGCCCTTAGTTCAATATTTAGCAACTACCTACCCAAAAGATCCCTCAGGTCTGAAAATCATCAACTTTTGCTGGTGCACAAGCCTAACATACCTGCTTGTCAACTTCTATACTCTTGTTCGATAGCCAGAGACTGGAATTCCCTTCCATTTACAGTTAGAACTAATCAAAACCTGGCATAATTCAAAACTACTTTACAAAAGTACCTCTCTTCATCCTGGAATTGCACTTGCACTAAGCCCCCACCCTTTAAATCCCAACTACCTATACTTCATGAATATACTCTGAAACCTATTCACTCATCTACCAAAATGTTTTTCTTTGTCTATCCCAAATTAACACTAACCCACAAAATGTCTTCAGATAACCTAACAGTTTCTCTTGGCAGCAGTTTTATATAATGTTAGTCTTTTTACTTATTTCTTGTCTCACTGTGTAACTTAAGTTTGTATTAATTGTAACTATTTGGCAAATTTTGTTTTATATTTACTTTAACTTATTGTTAACTATTTGTCTGTATTCATGTTTTTTTGTTGATCTTGAACTGATTGTTAAATACTTGTCTATGTTCATGTTTTTGTGGAGCGTTTATCCCCGGGCATCCACTGAAAATGAGCTGTTACTGGCCGAGTGGGCTATCCCAGTAAACAAATGCCAATAAATAAATAATCTCAATCAAAAACCGTCTTTCTTAGTTTCACATTGAATTAATGCTAAAATTGAGGTAGTACCAGTTACTAAATTACTGAGCATTGTAATAGATGACAGTCTTAAATTTGATCAACATATTCTTCAAACGGATTCCTATCAGCAGACCGAAGACGCATGTTTCTGAATGCGTCTTGGTCGAACTGAAAACACTGAAATGGAAAAATATCGAAGCGGCATGTAAGCAGATTCTTTCCCTGGGAAAGAATTTGCTTGGCCGCTTCGGTAGTTTGCTGTTTTCGGCACTGTAATCCGGTCTCTGAGTTGGTATATTTAAGTAGGGGAGGAGTTTGGGGGCACAGCCCCCCACTTAATGTTATATTTCAAAGTGTTTTCTTTCTTTTTTATTTTTTGTTGGAACAGAGATTTTTTTTCCCTTGGAAAAAAATCGCTGTTCTGACAGTTCGGTTTTGTAAGCTTTCGCTTACATAGGGTCGATTAATCACCGTTCGCTTACCTAAGCGTTCAGTGATCTGATCTAGACCCCTTCAAACAATTAAAAAGACCCACCACTCCTTTTACAGAGCAAAACAGTATCCAGCAAGAAAAACCCAGCCTCATCGTATTTGCTTCTAACCCTCTTTTGTTCCTCACCTGCCCTTACAAACCTAAGCTCAATGCTAAAATCCAAAGTAGCCTACTGTTACAACAAAGTAGCTAAATTTGCTACCAGTACTTCACATGGAACTCACCACTGCCAAGCCTTAAAGCAGCTAAACTGTCTTGAGCTTAACAACTACTTAACATACTCTCTCAGCTAGTTATGGCATACAAACCGAAATGTTATCCTGAAAAATGCCCTGCATTAAAAATATATATTATTCCCCTACAAGCAACCTCCATTCTGGTGGTAAATTTTTGCTAAGCACTATTAAAGCAAATAATTCATCAAGGGACTTGCTGTACCCGTGTTACATCTCTAAACTCTGGAACACCGTCCCCACACATATAAAATGACTAACAAGCTCCCAAGTTATAAAATCCAGCTCAAACAGTACTTTACTCAGTCCTGATCTTGCTCATGTTCCTCACTAGATTGAGACCTCTAGTGAAAGCACACACTTCTTATTGTTTATCACTAACTTTTTGAACTCCTAATTAAATAATTACACCCCTAACAGCTTTCCCTCCTGCCATTGAATCAGTACACCCCTTTTCACCCTTTCTTAAACAACACTTCTCATCTTGCTCTTTTTCTGACTGCCGCCATCCACCGCTGTACTCCTGTCTTGCATCTCCTCTCTACCTAAGTTGTAAGCCTTCTAGGTGCACCAGTTTGGAACAGGTAGCCTAAATAGAACTAATCTTGTACTCTGCTCTCTGTCATATGCTATTACCACTGTCCTATCCACTACTAATGTCTCCCCTCCTCTCTTGCATAATCGTACAACTTACTTCATTATATGTATTGAATTCTTTACAAACCTGTACAATACTAAAATCTCCTTTCCTGCATAATTTTATAATTTACATTACATATCTTGAGCTCCTTGCAAAACTTTTGTTTCTGAAATGTAAGAACGCAAAACTTCTTTACAATGTTTTTCCTTTCTACAGTATTGATCCATTTACTTCCTGCAAGATTTTAGGGCTACAAGAACTGTGTAGACTTAATAATTTGTTGATGTACATTGTATATACCTGTCTTGTTAATTTTTTTTTTTTTGGTGAGAAATGTAAGTGTTGATTTTCTGGGAAGTGTCTGAATTCACTAGTTAACATAAATGCACTGTGATGGAGCTTTTTTCACTGAGCCTTTGCTGAAATTGGGTTCTGTCTAGTTGGACTTTCCCAGTCATCAAAGACAGTCAAATAAATAAATAAAATTCACCTCCTAAATGCAGACTCTAGTCTGAGTATAGTACCATAACTGCACTCCTCCTCAGCAGTTGATTTTCTACTAAACAGAGACAAAGGCCTACTAACGGGCAAAATTGACACAGTCAGCCACCAATCTCCTTCTAGGTGCGCACTGCATCCAGCTAGCACAAGTCCACAAACAGCACTTTAGTTCAAAGATTTCCTGACCAATAAATCTTTTACGGTAAAAACTGGTTCCTTTTCCTCCTTACAAACAGCAGCTCTCTCTCCCAAGGAGTTTTTCAAAGCTCCATATTGAACCTCTTTTTTTGCCCTCTTTATCAACAATCTTCCATCAGCTATCGACACATAAAAGAAACAATTCTTTATGCTGACAACATGGTTATTTATAGGCCTGTCTTACAATCAGACAACAATTGGAAAAAGACCTTAACCCATTAAAACCTTGGTTAGACTAACATCACCTAATCCTCAACTGTAAAACAACAAAAATATGTTATTTGGTACACCACAATAGCTTTCAAAAATTAGTCCATTGTGGTCTGTATACATCAATCAAAAGTCATCCCTGAAAACTGTAGCTCGCAAGGTTCCTTGGCATCTGGTTTGATTCTAACCTGAACATCTGTCATCATATCCAAAATCAGCAAATCTAAAGTCAACTAAATACTTTCCTAGGCCTGGAAATTTCCGCCCTTCCTCAGCCCAGCAGCCAGAGCAGCAATAGGAAAAGGAATTCTCATTCCTCAGATTGAGCTTGACCACCTACTCATTCCAGCCACCTCAAAGAAAAATCTGTTCACCATCCAAAGCACCACTAACAATATCTGCAGGTTCCTAACCCTCTCTAACCAGCAGAGAATATCACTGCCTCATCTTGTCCAAAGCTAAATAGCTACTCATTCCCCAAAGAAATACATATATATTGGGTTATCTGCTTTACAAACTCTTAATTGACCAAACATTGCTCTATTTTACCTTTAAGATCCCTGGGAGATGCATACCAACTTGTATCCTAAGATTCTTAAAAAGTTCACAACACAGCTAGTTACTCCTTTTCACAAACTGAAAAACATAGAATATATCTTTTTCACAGAGTTAGCTCCAAAAATATGGGATTCCATCCCCGATGACCTAAAATCTACCCAACCTTTCAACAACTTCCACAGAAAACTAAAACGCGTCCTCTTCAAACAGGCCCATTGCACATGCTACCAAAGTAGTTCCATCTCCCGAGTCCACAACTTTATCCACAAACTTTTCAGACTCCCACACTTGTCCACTTCCCCGTCTTTCTTTCTTTTCTCTCCAGTCTCTTTACAAGTTGCCCTTAACATAAACTTCTCTTCAGTTGCCAGCTACTGCCTACTGAACTGGTTGTATTTGTCATGTCTTATCAACCTCTTGCGGCATTTTTCTGCATTGTCTACTTGTAAATATTTCCAACGATGTTTATGCTGCTGTCACAGTAGTCTTTATGCCTTCATAGTTGTAAATGTTTTTAGCAGTGCTTATATCTGCATACTGTTCTTTATACCTTTATCTTTTTATCATTTGATTGTTTACATTGGCTGTACATCTCATGCTGAGCCTGAAAGTGGTATGTTGAGGCCAGTGGACTGCCCTGGTTAACAAATTAATTTAAAAAATACAAAAATAAATACATAAATTAGTTTGACCCAAATATTACTTTCACTATTTTAAAAAAATAAAACACTCTTTGTAAATGATATTCAAGCAAATAATGTCTTAACCAGCTACAGTAAATAAACTCAAGACAAAAACATTAAAGTAATGAATCACTAAAATTTTACTGGCAGTCACAGTTATTCCAAACCAGACAGCTGGTAAGGTAATATCCAACTTCTATGTATATTCAGCTACTGCTGTAAAATGCTGTGTGGCATTAACCCCCAATTCCTTGACAAAATGAGTGTAGTCCTTGCATTACCTGATAACATATGTTTTTAATATTCACGTAACAAAAACAAGCAAATCAGAGTAAAGTACAAAATTCTGATGAATAGACTATACAGTGTGCCAGACGCCACAGAGTGACCAAATTTCAGCACACTACAAACTCTAGAAAATGATTGAGTAATGTAAGTCTAAATAAGGCAGACTGGGACGTAGATTATTAGCTACAGCTGACGCAACCAGAGACTAAAAGAGCTAGATCTTTTCTCACTAGAGATTAGTAGAGTTAGTTGGGTCAAGTTACGGATACTCAAGATGTGAAAGTGGTCACCCTTAACAGGAAGGACAAAAGAGAAAGAAGGAGGCAAAGGCATCACATTTCAGGAGCCAGTTACTTCTTGGGTTTGAGAAAGTACTTCTTCACAGACATGGTTATGAGCACATGGAATAGACTACTAGACTGGAAGGTGGAGAGGAAGTTTATGGAAGCATTTATGGGGTGCAGGATAAGTCGAGAAGGGAAGGTGAAGACAGGAATGAAGTGGAGTTAAAATGTTAGATGTGCTTAAATGTCAAAATAAACAGGCTTATTTTCTCCTGCTGTGGAGATAAAATATTAAATGTACTTAAATACCAGATTAAACAGACTTATTTTCTCCTGTTGACAAGCAAATGTAATTTGATGTACAGTAAAGTAAGTATTATGACTAATGGCAACTTCGTCTGTGTCTTAGTAGTTGGATGCATTTAGCCTGCTTAGCTTAGGTAGCTGCTGCTCATAGGACTGAAACTTTAAGGGGTGGTCTTAGACCTTTAGTAACGAAGTAATGATTACATAAAGACTGCATGTGGTGAGGTAGTGAGTTTTGTAATGTTTGTGTTTGTGTCTTTCGGCTTTTCCTGGTTAGGGGTCGCCACAGCGGAACTCCGGTCCGCAAATGATTGGCAGTATATTTTTATGTACTGGCTTGCTGGGCCTAACGCACAACCTTCAGCGAAGGAACGCCCATTCACGCATGTCGCCACACAGAAGACGCTCTAACTGAGAATCGAACGGGCAACGTCTAACTGTGAGGCGACAACGCTACCGCAGCAATATGGAATATAAACTACGGAAGACCTTGAAATCAGTGGAGTGTATGTTGTGAGGCACAGAGAGGTAAAAGAAGAGAGTGATGAGAAACAGACAGTATGTGAGACTTAAGTGAAAATAAAAGGATGAAGGAGAGAGAAATTAAGGCAGATGATGAGTCATACAATGCAGATAGTTTGGAGGCGTTCTAACAATGATTTGGCTTACTTTAGGATGATGTATAGTTGATGTTCCTTATTTGATTTAAGGTGAGTATACTGACAGTCTTTATTAACCACTGGTTGCAAGAGGTTAATGAGGCAGTTGGAGAAAGAAAAAAAAATTGAAAGCAGTAGATCTCCTTCCGTATCACTGTTGCAGTATTCCTTTCTAAAGGAAATCCCCTTCCAAGGGTAGTCCAACATCCAGCAAGTATACCAAAGCCTTAGTTTTATTAAAAGACGTCATCTATCACATGTATGCTCCCCACTCATGGTGTAGGGCATAAATGTGATGTACGGACGTATAAACCTCAGAACATCTTTGCCGCCAGTCTAAACGCCGTTTTAGATTGTTGGTCTGAATGCTCCTTGTTTTCTGCTGGATACTAAACTGTCTTTAGATAAGTGCTCCATTGGGGTTTTCCTTCTTATTTTGTTTTTTCTTTCGTTGTGAGGTTATATGTCATCCAGAAAGGGAAAATGTCGGTATGGGAGACAGGTTCCTTATAAGAACCATCACGAGTAGTGTTTGTTTTACTTGGGTGCTTCTCACGACCATACACCATGCCCAATTTGTCAAGCGTTTGTCCTTAAGACCCTTCGTAGTCATCTCTCCTCCTTGTCTGTCTACCTAGAGAACCAACATCTTAAGTTGTTGGCACAGGGTATGATGGCGAAATTGTCCCATTCCGAAGGTCAGACGTCTGCTAAGAAAAGGAACAAAAAATTCAGGTCAGATTTGATTGCTGTACCCTTCCCCCCTGATGTTTCTCTTGAGGCTGGTGAAAGCCCGGAGGATCGTTTGAATGTTCTTTCAGATTTCTTTGCTATGACCATTTTGGAGGCCAGCATGGATCTATCTTTTCGTACATCCTCGGAAGCTCTGCAGATGTCCACTTCGGATGTTGAGGGGAAGCTTTTGGCTGATCATATCTGATGGACTGAGGGGTGTTCCGTAGATTCTTGTTCGGGAGGAGATTCCAACTATGTTGATTGAGTGTTGGCAAGGGTCCAAACCTCCTAAGATCTTTAGGGCTAACATCCCTTTGAAAAAGAAGCAGAAAACAAAACATATTTCCCGTGCTCCTGAGGATCCCTAGTGTGAATGGCAATATTTTACACAAGGGTTGTTTAATGCACTAATGGCCTTGTAACCCCCCCCCCCCTTGGGAGTTTCTGTTCCTGCCCTCCCTTGGCCATCTAATCTTCTTAAGATGCCTAGGGAGCAGGACTCTTCTAATGAGGAATTGGACTCTGGAGAAGAGTCTTTGGCTTACTCCTCTCAGGTTCCTTCTCTGTGGACTATGGTTTTGGGGAGGAAGGACTCCATTAGTCCATATTTTCCCTTTAAGGAACTTTCATTTTGGCATGTTATCTCTCGTATGATGGAATTTTTTAAATGGGATTGTACCAAAGTTTGTGACATCCAGAACAGGTATTATGAACTCCTCCAGATGGAGTCTCCTAAGCCCTCTGCTATCCCTCCTGTCCTAGCTGCCCCGTTGGGCACTTTTCAGCAGCTTCTTAGGCTCCTGATTCCCAGCCGCCAGCTCCTAAAAAAAATTATAGGCTTTATAAGGTGCCTGATGATTGCAAATTTCTTTACAGATGTGCTTCTGCTGATCCCTTTGTTCTGTCTGTCTCTTCTGACAATCCTTCTAAACTGTTACCTTCTACTAAATTGCTTCCTTCTGTCAAGGACAGTAGGGCCATGGGACGACTGGGCAAAAAGGTGTGTACTGCTGCTACCCTGGTCTTGTGGACTATTAACTATCAGACCCATATGACCAGGTATGTCTTAGCTCTTCTTTCTGAGGCCTATCAGATTATTTCTGACCTTCATGATTCTGAGGAGAAAGTTTTGGTCCTCTCTTTGTTGGGCTCCTCCTCTTAAGTGGCTTGCAATTCCATTAAATCTAGATGTAACTGATGCTTTTTTTTTTTTTTTTTTTTTTTTTTTTTTTTTGTAGTTGCTGCTTTTGGTTCTGTGTTGACATTATTCTTAGCTTTGCCTCCAACCTTTGTCTGACGATGATAAGGCTAAATTGATGGCTGCTCCTACTGACAATAAAATTCCTTTTGGTTTTGCAGTTGCTGAACATTTTAAGCCCATGCAAGAGAAGGACAAGGCATTGCTGGAATTAAAACTTGTTTTTGTTTCCCCATTTCCAAATTTCAGAGGAATTATCCTTCTAAGCATGCCTTTGTACTTGCACAGTCTTGCCCTCCTTCCAAGGGTAAAAAGGGTTCCTCCTGCTAAGTATGCTCAGACTCCTACAATTCAGAAACATCCTTTTCCAGACAAACCAGGTTCTGCCTGACTATCTTCTTCCCTCCATCCAAAGTCAGGTTCCTTTGCCTCTTCATCTTTTCCTGTCTTTTCCCAATTGGTTAAGGATCATTCAGGATTCAGGGGGTTTGTCTGTCATTCATCAGGGATACTTCATCATGTGGAAATCCCTTTCTACTTTTTTGGGCATTACTCAGCCTCCTCAGGAACAGCTGCCCCTTTTTCTGGATGTACTTCAGGACCTTTTATCTCAAGGCACCATCCAAGCAGTTTCTCCTCCACAAAGGGAGAAGAGGTTTTATTCCAGAATGTTTTTGGTTACCAGGAAAGAAGACAGCTGGAGGCCTATTCTGGATATTTCTCAGCTCAACACTTTCCTGAAGGTTCCTTCATTTTGAATACTGTCTCTTCAGACTTAAGTTTCCTCTTATTCTACCTCAAGCTTTCCTAGTCTGTCTGGATCTCAAGGATGCCTATCTTCACACTCCTATGCATCCCTGTTTCCGGAAATTTTTGCATTTCTCTGTTTCTTCCTTGCATTTTCAGTTCTGTGCTTTGCTCTTTGGCCTGTCTACTGCCCCAATGTCTTCACTAAATGCCTTGCTCCTGTGACTGCCTTTTGCAGGATGGTGCTGATACAAATCTTTTCTTACCTGGAAGACCTGCTCATTCAGGCTTCCTCCCCAGAGACCTTGGTTCAGCACCTTCACTATGTTATTTGCCTCTTGCACAGCCTAGGGTTTATGGAAAAACTTCCAGAAATCCTTCCTGACTCCTTCTCAGGATCATGTTTTTTCTTGGGTGCAGGCTCCAGGCAATTCTTATGCTGGCTTCCCTGACACCACACAAAGCTATGACTCTAATTGCCTTTTTTCAATCCCTTCTTTCTCAGGTCACAGTTACATCCAGGGAGTTTCTAAGGGCTCTGTGTTAGATGGCTTCCACCATCCCTATGCTTCCTCTAACCAGAATCCATATGAGGAAGTTTCAGTGTTTTTTAAAGTTAGTGTGGTTTCAAGATTGTCATCCTTTAGACTTTCTAGTTTGTTAGTCCATGGCTCAAACTAGAGCTTCAGTGGTCAGCTGTCTTGTCAACCTAGGGCTTCCTTTTCGGACCCCAGTCCCGTCTTAGGAACTTTGTTCAGATACGGGGTTGGGGGCTTCTTTTGGCTCTCTAAAAGTTCAGGGCCTTTGGCCCATTAATCAGGTGGTGGACCATATCAACATCAAAGAGATGAGTGCTCTCCTTCTTGCTCTTCAGGCCTTCCATGCTCTGTTTCTTCCATGGCCTCTCAAAATCTTAACAGACAATACCACAGTGAATGTGGTACATCAACAAGCAAAGGGGTTATGGTCTTACCTCTTGTTTAGACTAGCTCTTCAGGTTTGGGATTTGGCTGTCCAGTATCAGGTGACTCTTCAGGCTGTTTATATTTCTTCAGAACAAAACATTGTGGCAGACTGAACAGGTCCATAACACAGACTCACAAATGGATGTGTGTCTGGACATTGTCCACCAGTGGGGTATTCAGGTAGATCTTTTCGCCTCCCCTCTAAACAGACATCTTCCTCTCTTTTGCGCCAGAGTCCCAAGTCCTCTGGCATGGAAGGTGGATGCTCTCTCTCTCTCTGTTGGAAAGAGATGTTTCTATACGCCTTCCTTCCCCTTCCTCTCATACCGAGGGTCCTACTTGAGATAGAACAAGTCCCCCCCCCCAAAATCTTGTTGGTGAGTCCTTTTTTGGCCCAGACTGCATTGGTTCCCTCTACTTCTGCACCTAGCCAAGGGCAATCACCACAAGTTACCTCACAGGATGGACCTACTCACACAATGCAAGGTGTCTCTCATCCATCCTCACTTGTCCACTGTCATCTGACACTGGATGATAGGATTTTGATCCCTTTTAGGCACTTTTTTTTTTTTAAGGACGTGTTCCGGGTTCTGCAGAATGCCGAAAAACTCACTACCAGGTATTCTTATTTGTCCAAATGGAAGAGCTTTTCTGCCTGGTGACTTGCTAGTAACCAGAATCCACTTTCTGTGTAGGTTCCCTTTGGTTCTCTCTTATTTGTGTGAACTGCTCCATTCTGGGTTGGCATAATCTTAAGTTAAAGCTCATCTTTCAGCTATTTCTGCTTGTCTGCCTTTGACTCCTCCTTTAGCTTCAATTTCGTAAAGAAGTCCTTCATATTAGGCCTCCCAGGAAGCCTGTTCCTCCTTCTTGGGACCTTAATTTTGTTCCTGAAAAATTGACTCAGTCTTCTTTTGAGCCTGCAGCGTCAGCTTCCTTGCAGCATTGTACATGGAAGACTGTCCTTCTTTTGGCCCTTACTTCAGCTAGAAGGGTGTCTGAGCTTCAGGCCCTTATGACTGTCCCTCCTTTTTTTAGTTTTTCATAGGGACGGGGTGTCTTCTTCGTACTAATCCTTCTTTTATGCCCAAGATGTTTAACGAATTGTCCCTTAAGTGGTCTATTACTTTTTTCCCTTCTCCACTGTCTATCAGTGAGAAGGTTCTTCACACCTTGGGTTTGCATAGGCAGCTCAGATATTATTTGGGTAAGACTAAAGCAACTTTTTGTTTCCTTTTATCGTATATCTCTAGGTTTGGCTGTTTCAAGAAAACCGTTTCTTCTTGGATTTCTAAGGACATTTCATTTTGTTACTGCTTTTATGGGAAAAGCCTTTCTGCTTCTGTAAAGGCTCATTATACCAGGGCTGTGGCTTCCTCTGGTGCTTTTTTCCAAGGGATTGGATACCAGTTCTATCCTTGAGACTGCTACTTGGTCTTCTCTCCATACCTCTACTAAACATTACAAGTTGGATGTGGTTTCTAGGGCTAGAACTGGTTTTGCCAGGGTTATCCTGCATGGCTTTCTAGAGGGCCCTGCTAGGCCTTCCCCTCCCAATTTTCCTCTTGAGCTTTTGTACTGTTCCTTTAGTAAGGAATACTGCAACAGTGACATAGAAGGACATAGAACAGTTGTGTAAAATCTCACCATAATAGTAGATGTCCTTCCATTCACTGTTGCAGTATTCACTCCCTCCTCCTCCTTCCTTTTTTTGTTTACTCCTTTTACTTTTTTTCTTTCTGCTTGGAATGTTGTTCTCCCTGGAGCTTTTCAGTTCCCTGGAGCTTTTTTCATGCATGATCGTATAGCACCTTTATGCCCTACGCCATGAGTGGAGAATATACGTGTGACATATGACATCCCTTAAAAATCCAACTACCCAACTTACTATCTCTCAACCAGCTTATCGCTCATAGAGTCGTCAACAAACCTGACAGTTGCCCTGCTCTCATAGACCTTGTCCAACCATATGCAAACCTTAAGTCCCTTAGATCATCTGACAAATTAATGCTCAGTGTAACTAAACTCACATAACTATTATGGAGACTCCTTATAGTCCTGTAAAATAGCCAAAACTTGGAACTCTCTTCCCCAGCATATTCTAACTAATCCTAATACTCACAACTTCAAATAAGTACTAAAAGAATATTACTCTAAACAGTGGCTGTATTCCTGCACATCTCCGGGCTAATTACAGACACCCTACTCTCTACTCCTCTCTACTGTTAGTAGTGTACCTTGCTTTACTTCCATAAAACTTCCCTCCTATGACACGTCTTATGAGGCAGTTGGTTATCTACCTGCTATAGTTTAAAATAAAAAAAAAATATATATATATATATATATATATATATATATATATATATCTAGTGTGTACTACAAATATGGCATAGATGTTCTCATGAATTTTCTCTCTATCTGAATATTGTATATTGTGAACTTGCCTAGATGTTTCTTGAACCTGTAAGTAATGCTTACTGTTTTTTTTCTCTTCATTATGTCACTTTAAATAATTATTTAATGTATTTTGGAGCTTTTGTCTCCGGGATTCCACTGAAAATGGGCTTCTGAACGGTCGGACACTACCCGGTAAACAAATAAATGAATAAAGGCCGTGGATACTGGCCAGATGTTGGGCTACCCTTGACAAGGATCCCTTTAGTAACGAATACTGCAACAGTGAAAGGAAGGACATCTAATGTTATGGTAAGATTTTACACAACTGTACTTCCTAGCTGAGGAGACAAATATTACAAGATTCAAAATAGGTAGATTTTTTTAGCATAATTTCAAGATGGTGTGGTGTGAGAAGGAGAGGATTCAATGCATAGAGGACCCACGATACTTGGTGTTTCACTGATTCACTCTTTAGATTAGTGAAAGTTCTAAGGATATGCAGTTTGAGTAAAGCATGTGGAAACTATGAGGATGTACCAAATATCAGTTTTGTAGTCTAAAGATCCATTAGTCTTAAACCAAAATGGGTAGCTGTAAAAACCACTGGTGAGTTCTTTATACAGTACCGTAAAGGACGTATTGCCTCTACAAAGAAAAAGGTCATCAGCATGCAATGCATAATCACTATTGTGGTCTTCAGTTATAGTAATGTTAATATATAGGGGAAAAAGATGGGGTCCAAGGACACATCTTTGAGGAACACCTTTAGTAAATATAGAGGACCGATAGATGGAGAGAGAAATTTGAGCTACCTAAATGCTGATACATTATGTAACATCATGCCGTAAAGAGTCTCAGGAATGGTCTCTATCAATCTACATGACTTTGCTTAGTGTGGTTTTTATTCTAGTCACTCAGACTAGACCTTTTCTGCTCATCCCAAACAGCTGTGTCTTACAAGGTACCATTGATCTGTGTTGAATGGCTGTTAAGTCCATTAAAAAAGAGCATGCTGAAAAAAATTTTGAAAGAAACATACTACCAGTTTTGTGGCACAGAGAAGTTGAACCTTAACTAACTATACAGATGACCCAGAAACAGCATGCCAGCCACTGGAGGAGCCTTTTGGGGAGATAGAGGAGTGATAAGGCACCACTTTCTTACCTGTTCCTGTGTGGGAGGGTTGGAGCTTGGATTTCTGTTAAATTGCTGGTAAAGATGTGGACTACTGCTTAGAAGCATTGAAGTTTACAAAAGGTATATGACAGTCCCTCTCAGAGCAAATTTGTATGTGTTGCCTTTCTCTGTGCAAGCCGTACTTACAGGATGTGCAGCACTTTTCTTTGGAACTTAAAATAACACAGTAAGTAGTTCATTAACAGCTGTATCACTGATGATGACATTGGGCTTTATTCTGCTAGAAAGTTGGTACCTTGTTGTTCCATGTTTTATTTTGTTCTGTTTTCTCTGTATGACCACACCCTCAGAATGACGTTATGTGACATAGCCATGATTTTGCTTAGAGTAACAAATTATTCTAGATGATTAAGTACAAGTTAATTCTTCAGAAATGAAGTCATTTGTTTATGCTGCTGTTCCAGCACTATAACATCTCATATGTTCAGTATCAAATCAACACAACTTTGTGCAGTGTCTAGTTAACTATATATCTTTGCAGAGAGTGCAGGTCTCCTGTGGCTGTATTTATCATATAAATAACCTGCTTACACTGTAGATGGTGTTTACCTATGCCTCTTCCAGTGCTGTTAATGAGATGCAAATTGCAGCTGAAAGAAAACTGGAGAAGTCGTCATTAAAGAGCAGCTGCCATTGTGGTCTTTATTTGTTTATTTAATTTATCAATTGAATAGCTAGGCTGGTCAAACTGGCTCTCTTTTCAGCCATGGCCCAGGTCACATAGTGACAAAGGTAAATAAATGAATAGAGTAAGGCAGTTGCTACATCTGGCACACACATACAGAAGTGAACTATTTGATAAAACTGACAAGATTTGTAATGACAGATTTTAAAACACAATATGACAATGTAAGCAGAACATTGATTTCAAAACACAAAATAACTGTATAAGCATAGCTTTTTTTCTATACAGTAGTTATACATAGCTTTTGTCTACATTAAATCTGAGGATGCCTTCCATTCTGTAAAGCAAGGCTGTTCTGCATCTGCTTTTTTCACATTCCGCATTAAGAGCAGACTTGCACTTGCCAGTCCTTGGCACTGAGGGATGAAGGCTTGTATAAGACAGATATTACCTTGCGTTATTTATCTAGCCTAGTCATGGAGAAGCTAGTCGGGGATACGTGAGGGTGAGTTGCTGATGGCAGTGCAGTCAACACACAGAGTGAATGGATTGGTATATATCCCTTTGCAGGAGCAGCACCTGTGGGTCTCTGTCTGCAAGTGTATACTCCATGCAGGAAGGCAAGGTATGGGGTTATCATCCTGTTAAAGAATACATTGTTCTCTAGCTAGGTAAAACAGACATGTGGAAGTACATACCTGAGTAGGAGCTTTGCTGCCTGACAGCAGTCTTTAAGAAAGAGGTTAGAAGCAGAAGAAAACCACATGACTTTCTGCAAGATGTCAGCCCTCAGTCCCTTCATCTTGCCTCCTGTTCTTGATTTTCCTAGATGCTGGAGAAGCCGGAAGAATGAAGATTCATGGCAATTCAGTGATAGTAAAATATGTGAGGTCTAAAGCTATAAAATAGTTTTGTTGAATACCAATTCAGCAAAACAAAAAGAAATTTTGTTTTTTAGGGTACCAAGACATCTCGCCTCCTCCAATAAGGGACCCCCTACATACTCTCTTAACTTGTATATACTAACTCTGCAGTTGCACAGCAGTGGAGAAATGGTAATCTCAGCTTTATTCAAACTAGACTTTCAGTGAAACCAGTCAGTAGCTCTGCCTGAGAAGGAATTGGGTCAGTGAGGGATGATGTTCAATGGGCACAGAGAGATTGAAGATTCCAAAATGTGAGTGAAAAAATAGTAGAATTGTGCATCATTTTTGAAGCTCTTTAATGTTTTATCACTTTTCTGCCCAGTACAAAAGTCCAGGGAGTCTTCTTATCGACCTACATGATAAGACAGTTTTCAGCAACATGATTTAAATAACATTAACAGCAGCAGCAATCATTGTATTTTATTTATTCATTTTCTACTTTGTTAACCATATGAGTAGGCAAAATGTATACCCTTTTATGTAAAACCCCAGACATTGTGACAAAAGAAAAGAAAAAAACAGCCCAGTAAAGTATCTGTAGAGAATTAAGGCTATGAGCTGTTAGTGAGCTTTATCCTGTATTCAGTGGTTTGATTCCCATAGCGTTCTTTTGCGTACTATGCAACATTGAGCAGGCCACTTAATCTGACAGTGCTCCTGGACCAAAACTTAAAAAGGTCCATGAGGAAAAGTGTCCTGCCATGGTTAACAAATACAAATTAATAATAATGATAATAGTTCACTGTGACACCTTAATGGCCATTGTGATGTGGAAGGTGTTCATATTAGTACGGCATGACTAATTTGGAAACAGAAAACCTTTATTCTGATACTGCTGTAACTGCTGTTTAGGTATTTACATGTTTTCTGTTCTTTAGCTGGTAAGTTTAACTGTCTTTTTGCAGGGTATCCTGAGAGCTTTTATTTTTGTTTTGTTTGTTTTCATGAGTTACACCATTTGCAAATTCAGGTTGTAGAACTTACACACATTTCTGCAGGATATATATAAAACTAATTTTAAGCTTATTGCCACCACCAGATTTACTGCTAAACATAAGTATCACAGGAGGCACCCTTTGTTTTTCTCTATTACTTTGGTAAGTGTGACAGAGACCTGACGCTTGTTCAGCTGTAGTACTGTGGTAAGTTTGACGATTGTTTTACCTGTTTATTGGTAGCATGGTTACTGATATCACTTTCCATTACCACTGTCACTTTGTTTCCAGTTTCATAAAAACTGTCAGTTTACTGCAGAGGATTAAAGCTAGCTGCAAACAACTGTCATTCTGTAGTCCAGGTTTTGATTTTGTCAGTTGCTGTTGACCTACTATGCGACTCTGACCAAGTCACTTAACTAGATGGTACTCCTGGATCATCCCTGAAAGGGGAGGGGGTTGTTTAAAAGGTTTACATGGAAAATGAGTGAGTAATGTTTAAAAAAGAAGTCTCTCATCCCTAACCTGTTTGTTAATTGTGACATCCTGTGTCCTTGTGTAGTTTTAATAATCTGATAACTGCAGCATACATCTCACCTGCTCAGCTGTATTTACTATGGACTGCTAATTTGAGGAGGATGCATTTCTTAGACGTGCTGGTCACTGTGTAAAAAATGGTGTGTCATGTAGCACTCCTTGTATTGCTTTTAGTGCCTCTGGGTTCATGGTTTCTATTTGCGTCTTTGTTTACAGGCGACTGTATGAATGACCAGCTCTGGAAGTCACCTGATCTGGGATCGACTTGCATGTCATGACAGTGTGTGGAATTGAAATTCTGAGCTGTTGTTCCCTGATGGGCAATAGCTAAAGTTCTCTTAAGTTCAGATTGCATGATTTACATATTTTGTTTATGCTCTACAGGTCCCAGTGATTCTGTGAATCCAGAGAAACAGTAGGTGACACAATCTCTTCTGGTTCCTGCACTGTTTTCACACAACTCCCAGTAGAGTGACTGACTGCTTGTTTCCTTTTCTTGCATTCATACTTCATAGTCATGCCACCACTCTGTTGTTAAGTTGTCTGATCTTTTTAACTGGAAATTTTTCTGTTTTCTCTCTTACATTACGTGTGATTGTCTCACTAATTTGAAAATTAGTGGCATTTTTGTTGAGGGCTGCTATTTAAGATGGACTGGTCAGCTGAACAATTTAATTGATTACTTTGCTTTGTTACCAGAGAAAGTCAGAGCACCTTTCAGTTTTTCATGAAATTTTGTCAGTTCTTCAGAACTTGCCCATATGCTTGTGTACAGCACATCAAAAGCATTTTGTGTCTAGTTCTAAAGAGTGAAAGCAACATATGTGTGCAGATCGTAAGACTAGATTAGTAAGGAGATGCAGCTAGGAGGGAACAAAACACCTGGTAAGAGCAGGTGTCATAGAGTTCATGGCACAAATGGAGGAAAATGCTTTGCAGTTGGATATGCCAGCAGTGAAAGACAGCTAAATGTCAGTGCTTGTACTGACTCAGCTGGTAGTGGTTGCATATTGGCAGAGCATTTAAGTCCTAAACTTGACAGATCTTACAACTTTTAATGGTCATTTCTAGCTTTTCTGTGGCTTCTGGATCCTTTGTAGTAAATGAAATAAACTGTACTGTATTTTGTGTTTTCATTACTACATTGCTAAGAAGGTAATTTGTTATTATCCGGTGCCTTGTACAGATCAGCTAAATTACAAGGATTGCAAAGCAACAGAAATACTTCACAGCTCATAGGTTTGCAGCAGGTAACATCCCTAATTTTTTATAGTTTTGGCAACAACATAATTAGTATGTTCAAAATTAAGATGTTTATCAATAATAACTTCTAGTTTTCTTTATTACCCTTTTCCAGGGGGATGTTGTTATATAGTAGTAATAGATGATTGGGTATGTAAGGGCAGTTTTAGTAGTGAATCATTTTTGGATTTGAGCTGGTCCTGTCTAGCCACTGAAACTGATGGACTGGTTGCCAAAGGTGCCTTTTCCTCTCCCCACTGATACACCAGATGCCGTTACTGTCATTGAGAGCTTCAGTGACTTTTTGCTCGGCCTAAACTGTTTGAAAGGAAATTCTGTCGCTTTTTGTGAAAATAACTGCATTCTTCAGCATATTTTCACAATTTTAGGGTATATTAGCATTTAGTTTTTAGAACTTTTCATTACCTTCTGATATGTTGTTTATCTGTCTTTATAACCTGGGCTGTGCCCCTTTCACCCCCCCCCCAAACTACTGTGTTAAAAAAATACTTTTTTTTTTAATAATATAAAATTTGTGATAGTAATGGGTTATTGTTCTGTAGATGTTTTTTCAAGGCCTTCCTTGACCGACAAAACAAGCTGGTTCTAAAAGGGTTGCTTAAATCTGACCCTGCCGGAGAGACATAAAAGGAAAGGGAGAAAGGCAATGAAAAGGACAGTAACAATGACAGGGACAAGTTCCTTCACAAGGAAAAAGAAAAAAGAAGCTTCATATGACACTGAAACTTCGGTCATTAGGAAGCTTTTCCCAGCAAAAGGTTTTGAGACTAGTATCTACTTCTTCACCTTGCCCCAAGCCTTCCACCTTGGTTACTCCTTCCCAGTCTGCTTCTTTTTGAGGACATGATTCTTCAGGACAAATGGACACTGCTCTGAGGAGGGAGGAGTGCAGGAACTTTCCCACTTCCTTTCTTCACGTCCCTTTTCAACAGCATCCTTACTAGATTCCTCTGGAGCACCCCAAAGCTGGATTTGGACAAGATAATGCTGGCATGTGTAAAGGCTCAACTTCAATTTGGTATCCTCTTGTTCCTGTCTGTGTCCAGGATGGGGTGAAAAGATTCCCAAGCCCTTTTTATTACTGTTCCTACCCAGGGCCCTGTATCGGAACTAGTGAGAGATCTCGTGCCAATGTTCACAGCACCCAAGGATGTACTTTATATGTTGTTGTTGCCCTTGATGCCAGTGGCGGCATTGGTCCCATCATTGTCTGCATCAACCCCCAAATGCCCCAAAGGGATATGGCTCTAACATTTTTGGTCCTGTTGTCAACTCTGTCCGTGTTCAACTCTTCAGTGCTAATGCCTTCCTCTGTTTACTTTGGCTCCAGTTTTGTTGCAGTCGGCGGTCTGCATCGATGATCTTCCATTGGTTTGAATCAATAGCCGCAGCCTTGGGTGCCTCAGCAGAAGGTTCAGTGCAGAGGACCTCAGAGGTTTTTTTTTGCTGCGTGAACAGGCAGCTGCTCTGCCAACTTCATACTTAGACATCATTGAAGCAGAGCCTTTAAGTCATTCATCTGTCTTGTCCCCACTGGACAGGGGACCTTACAGACACTGATTTCCCAGGTCTAGGTTGCTTTCTGCACAGAAAAGCTGGGATGAATAATCCCCTGAGTTCACCTTAGAAGAGGTAGTGTAAAAGGAAGCACATAAACTTCCCCTGTAGACTCCTTCCGCAGATATTTATCTTGACAAGGGGGAGTCTTCCCACTAACCACCTCCAAGGCCACTGAATTTGGCAAAATTGTAGAAGTGATGAGACTGAGGAGATCATAGCCCATCTGCCCCGAGGAAGAGATCCTACAAGAACGTCATTGGTCCTCACCCCAGTGGCCTGGCTGGTACCACCACCAGACAAACATATTAATATGGTCTGCTTCAAGGTTTGGAGGGTTTCAGAGAGACCTAGCAGAAAAAACTATGGAAACTCTATTAACATATGCCAACTGGGGATCTGTGGAAACAGCTGGAGACCCAGGTCATGCATCTGTTTCATAATGCTGTGAATGGAGCAGCCAGATTGCTTGGTTCAGGTATTGCAGTGCGATGTCCAGCCTAGCTACTCCTTACAGACTTTTTGGAACACTTCAAGTTAGCTTTTATCACTGCTTATTTTGATGGAACTTTTCTGTTTGGACAGAATGTCAAGTGTAAACTGCCACAATGTGAGCAAGAGGGCAAAATGCTCACTCCTGGTGGCATTAAATTTGTGGACCCCTAGAGATCATTTCAGAGAAACTAGAATGGTGCCAAAAATATCTGGTTTCAAAAACTCCCAACAGCCCCAGCTCAAACCGCAATATGACAGAAGATCCCGAGGTATGGGGACTTTATTTGGTAATTGCTGTCAAAGAAGCAGAGGTCATCCACACCAACAAGGGTTCAGAGGGACCTCTCAGGAGTTGTCAGTTATGAACCCTGAACAGTTGCCTGATTGCCCATTCTGGAGGCAGTCGGGGGACTACATTTCCTTCATCCAGTTGTGTGTCAGACCATCACACAAGTCATGTGGATCAGGGAAATCATATCCATATTTTTAAAACTACCTGATCAGCCACCCTCCTTTCCACCCTTAGTGCCACCCCTGTCAGAAGAAAACATCCCATTAAGAGGTGCAAAGTCTACTATTAAAAAGAGCCATCTAGGAGGCTTCCTCAGGCTAGAGAGGATCCAGATTTTACTCTTGATTCTTCTTGGTGCCCAGAAAAACTCAGAATGTCAGACCTATGCTAGATCTCAGTCTGAAGCAGTACATGATTAGATGTCATTCCAAATAGGTATGTTGCAGTCCCTTCTACTTTGCTTGCAAGCAGGAAATTGGATGTGCCCTATGGATCTTCATGAAACTTTCATGTATATCAAAATGGCAAAATTGTCCAGGAGATTCCTACACTTTCAGGTGAAGCCAGTCATTACTAATTCAGAGCCTTGCCCTTTGGACCCACCACAACCCTTTAGGTGTTCACCAAGTGCATGACTGCAGTTGTAGCTCATATTTCTTTTCTGGAGTCATAATACTTTGTCTACTTAGACAATTGGCTTGTCACCACACCTGCAATCACAAAACTCATCATGGCAAGACAGTACTTACTGCAGCTATGCTTGTCCTTGATCATGGTCAGCCTAGCAAAATCACAACTGGAACCCTGTCGATTCCTGATGTTTGTATTGGACACAGTAAACCAGCAAGATGGGTTAGCTTCAGAAATAATTACTGTAGTAGTGCAGGATGCACTAGATTTGCCACACAGCCTAAATCCTGATGCAGCTTAGTCCACAAAGGATTAGGCCCTGTAACAACCTCCATTCAGACAGCACAGTATGCTAGGATACACATGAGAAATCTGCAGTGGACTATTGAGACCAGTGGAGTCGAGCAACACAACCAGTGACACAACCCAAGACTTTCGAGGATTTGCCTGAAGCACCTGTCTTGGTGACCAAAACAAGAAAGTCTTAATTCTGGCACTCCTCTCATTCAGCCTGCCCTCGCAGATGTGTCCTTACTTGGGAGGGGGTGCAATTTCTAAACATGATGTTTTAAAATGTGGACCACAGAAGAGGCTAAATTACACTTTAGCATCTTGGAGATGAGTGGTCTTCCAAGACCTGCTCCTCCAAGGTGCAGTGTCCAGTCACTCAGACAATATGGCAGTAGTTTGCTACATAAATAAGCAGGGTGGAACCTGCTCTTACCCCCTTATAGGTTCATAGGTTCATAGATTAGTACTAAGCTAACTGCTCTTGCGAGCCATTTTAAGCTTAGCCAATTATCCCTTGTGGGACTCAAACCCAGCACCTTGTGTTTGTAAGGCAAACACCTTAACCATTAGGCCACCCTCCTCCAGTCCCAAGAACTCCTGCTACCCACAATCCTGCACAAAGAAGCTGTGGATTTAGGAATGGGCTACATCGTCACATCATTTTCTGATAGCAGTGCACATCCCAGGTTCTTCCAGCGTGATTGCAGACAGGTTGAGCAGGCAGATTTTGCTCCCACATGAATGGTTTTTCAACAGTTCAGATGCACTGAAGATCATTCACAAGTTGGGAAAACTCTGTTACAGTCTTTGTACTTCAGCATTAAACACCAAATAGAGCAGGCTTTTTCTCTCTCGTTGCCCAAAAAAAATTTCCTTAGAGAGAGACATTCTTCCACATTCGGCCCTCAGGGCTCCATTTATGCCTTTTCTCTCATACTACTCTAACCCCAGGTTTTTACAGAAAACCAAGATGTGCAGAAGTGAGGTCATTCTCTTAACCCCTTTCTGGCCTTGTCAGATGTGCTTCCATCTGCTTTGGCTGTATCTGAGAAGAAAACCCTTCTTCTACCACAGCACCCTCTTTTGCTGTTGCACTCATCTGTTCAACCTCACCCAGACATTCAGTCCCTCTAATTAACAATATGATTTGATGCTATCCATGTCATTATTGATCACGGATGGGTCTTAGATCCGAGCTGGCAGTGCAAGTGACAGCACCTGAGCTCAAGCTCCTCCAATCCCAAGAACTCCTGCTACCCACAATCCTCAGATCTCATTTGACGGGAATTGTGAGTGGAAGTGCTCTCTGAAGCTCAAGCCTTCTTTAAAGATAAGTAGCTCCTTTTTGTATTTCTTGGGATTTTTTCTCTCCCCTTTCTCTCTCTTATCTTTTAGTAGCTAGTTCCCTCACCTCCATTAGCCGTTGGCTGGTCTGTTAGTTTTTTCCCTGCCTTGTTCCATTAGTGGTAGTTCCCTTCCTTGCTCTCTTTCCCTCTTCTCCTTTCCTTTGGGTGTGTGTGTGTGTGTTTGTGTGCTGGGGGGTTTGCGTGTTGTTAGGATGTCAGACAAACCCTCTGGGTTCAGACGCTGCTCCTCATGTGGTCTGAAGTTAGCTCCCGCCGATACACATGAGGAGTGCATCTGCTGTCTAGGAGAGCCCCATTTAGAGGTTGAATCTGATATCTGTGTGGGATTCAACCCCAGGGCTCTCCTAGACCATAGAAATAAGTTGTTGCTTAAAGGGCTTGCTAAAGGTGATCCCCCTAGTGTCAGGTTCCCCCTCCAAAGCCCCTTTGTATCCCAAGAGGAAGCCCTTTTCCTCTAGGGACTGTCCTGCAAAAAGGCCAAAGCTGTTGGATCCCAGTTCCCCGGATCCATCCATGGGGTCCTTACTGCCCTTGGATCCATCCAGGCCATCGGCTCTAATGGCTTCCTTGGAGCTTATCATTATTGATGACGCCCCGGCCACTATTACAAAGTCGGATCCGAGACAGCCCAGTAGGTCCTCCTCCAGAGACCACAAACCTTCAGTTCGGTCAGACCATTCTTCCATTTCCTCCAGGTCCACCAGACGTTTGCTCCCTTCAGACATGGATCGGATGATGAAGAGCTTCCTCAAAGTCCAAATTGAACTTGGCTTGTTACCATCCCCTAGCCACTTGCCGAGGGGCTCATCTTTTGTCAGAACTCTCATGCGAGTTCTGTTCCCCAAGGTCAAAGCCTGCCCAGGGAGAGGCCATCGGTGCTGGGTAGTGTTTCCATTCCCGCACCACCTGGGTCCCTAGCAAGTTCAGCTCGGTTGCCTTTGGAGCTGGTGATGCCTTGGACTCGAAAGGTCTGCGGGGGCCATCAGGGTGGGGGATCTGGTCCAGAGTGTTTGGCTCATTCCCTTCCCTTGGGGGCATCTACTTTGGATAGCTCGGGACCAGTATCATCCGGAGACGTTGTTGCTATGTCGGGGTTCCCCCTTCTGCCCTGGTTGGCCTTACCCAGCAGGGATGGAGGTGGGGCTTCTTCCAGTCGATCAGCCTTCTAGGTGATAGAGAGGACAGTCTCTGGATGGTCGGCAGCCTCTACCTCAGCTCTGCCCCCCCCCCCCAGCCTTGTTCTGTCTTGGATGGCGAGTCCTCATCATCCGTTCAGGGTAAGCACTCCCATGAGCACCTTCAAAAGGGCATTACCCCCAGACCCCATGGTGGAGGAGCCTCCTTGGAAGAGGACATGCAAGAGGAGGCACTTGGACTCCCCTCGAGAGTCCCTCACTGAGGACATGGATTTCGAGGAAGGGGATGGGTGCTCCAGACGTCTGTCCGAGGAGGTGTCCTTTGGGGACGTCCTCGAGATCCTGAAAGAGTGGGTAGTTGGTCTCCCCCCACCCCATCCTTGGAAGAATCCATGTTTCTGAAGGCCTTCGGGATAGGCCAATCTTCCTCCTGGGTGTCTCCCCCTGCAGATGAGCTTGTACAGCTTATTTCCACCAGGGCATGGAAAGAGCCGGACACAGTAGAACCATTCCCCAAGAGAGCGGATAAATACCCGAGTCCATCTAAGGATAAAGGGCTTTGGAGCAATGCCATTGTGGTTGCCGCAACCACCAGAAAGGAGCTCACGGAACAGAGCTCTAGAGTCCATCCTCCAAATAGTCACGGGTCTGCCTCAGCTACTTTTGGACTGAGGACTACAAATTACATGGCTCATTTCACACGGCTGCAAAGGGATTTGGTGTCAGAGCATTCCTCCTCCCTTTCAGAGTTGCTGCCTCTGGAGAGCCTTAAGCTATTCTCTCTGAAGCTTTCTACTCTCACATCCCTTGTTAATGCCTTGATGAGGTCGATCTGTAATGCAGCTGAGGCTACCTCTCGAGCAGCAGGCACAGGCATTGCTATCAGGCGCCATGCCTTGCTTCACCTTTGCAGGTTTGCAGACAACTTCAAGGCGTTTTACCAATACCCTGTTTAATGGATCTACTTGTTTGTTCCTTCTGTCAAGGAAACCTTGACCCCGCAGTGAGCAGGAAGGAAAGACTTTGTCCATAGTTGGGATCAAGTTTTCGACTCCCCAGCATTCCTTCTCCAGGAGTCAGTGGAGTAGTAAGAAGCTGGGGATTTGCAGGGCTCAGTCTTCCTTCTGAGATGCTCCTCAGGAATGCTCTTCTTCCAGCTGGGGGATGGGATTTGATAACAGACACCACCCTAGAGGCAGAGGAGGTCTGCAAAATCAGGGGTTCTGAGAACCCTTCTTCGAGAAGCCCCCACAGTGCTCCTGAAGCGCTGCCTGGCTGTCCTGCCCTGGAGGCCGTCGGGGGCCATATCTGCTTGCACCCCCTAGTGTGGGCTGCTATTTCCTCAGACCAGTGGGTGCTAAGCATCGTGTCTATGGGATACTTCATATCCTTCGATCATTCCCCTCCAGTTCAAAAATCTCTCCCGGATGTTTCTGCCCACCAGAGGGAGTTAACTCTCACAGGGGTTCAAGACCTTCTTCAGAAAAGAGCCATCGAGGAAGTCCCAACAGGACAACGAGAGTGCGGAACCTACTCTTGCTTCTTTTTAGTGCCCAAGAAAACCAGGGACCCGTGTCCCATTGTGGACCTCAGCATTTTGAACTTCTCAGTCAAGAAGTCGAAGTTCCAGATGGTCACTGTTCAGTCCATTCTTCCACTTCTGCGCCAGAATGATTGGATGTGCTTGGTGAATCTCAAGGATGCGTACTATCACATAAGAATTGACAAATGCTCCAGGAGATACCTGCGCTTCCGGCTGGAGGCCAATCACTATCAGTTCCAAGCCCTGCCCTTCTGTCTTGCCTCAGTCCCCTGGTGTTAACCAAATATTTGGCAGTGGTGGCAGCCCATCTCTGGCTGCAGGGGTTTCATGTCTTTCCGTACCTGGATGATTTGCTCCCCACGTCTCCCACAAGGCATCAAGTTGTTTGAGCCACAAATTACACACACTGCCTCTTTCGAGACCTGGGCTTCACAGTCAGCCTTTCAAAATCTCTTCTTGCTCCGTGCCAGAGATTGAAATTTATAGGGGTTCTTCTGGACATGCTGTTGGAGACTGCAGCTCTTTCCCCATGCAGTATAGACACAATTTGGGAACAAGTCTACCTTCTTCTGGATCAGGAGAGTGTTCCTGCCCATTTAATCCTACAAGGTCTCGGTTCCATGGCACGGCAATTCAGTTGGTTCCCTTCACCAGGTATCACATGCGACTTCTTCAATGGACCCTTCCGGTGCAGTGCTGGGTGCATATCCATCCTATGTACATGACAGGTTATCTCAGGTCTGCCAGCGTCACTTAGCATGGTGGCTCCAGTCCAAATACCTTCTGCTAGGGAGATCCCTTTATCTCCCCAGGCCACAGTGACCACGGACACCTCCCTGTTGGGGTGGAGGCATTTTCATGGAAGGACAGTCCAAGGCACGTGGTCCCCATTGGAGACCAAGTTGCACATCAGTGTTCTAGAAATGAGAGCAGTCCTCCTCTCATTACAAGCCTTTCAGGACTCAGATCTCCCTCTTGGGACTGTGGCAGTTCAGACAGACAACTTGGCAGTAGTTTGTTACATCAGCAAACGGTGGGGAACACAATCTTATCCTCTGTGCAGAGAGGCCATGAAGGTGTGGGAATGGGCGATGTCCTCCGGGTGCTTTCTTCTTGCAAAGCATATTCCCAGCAATTCCAACTTGTTGGCAGACAGGTTCAGCAGATCTATCCTGAGCTCCCACGAGTGGTCCCTGAACCAGTCAGTGGCAAGTCAAATTTTCAACCACTGGGGTCTCCCTTGCTGCGATCTGTTTGTCTCCTTGATCAATCACAAATGTAGCAAATACTTTGCCCTGATCCTCCCACAGGGGGAGTCTCCCAGGAACACTCTGGTCCACAGTTGGTATCTGGGTCTTTTGTATGCCTATCCTCCAACTGCCCTCATTCCCAAAGTCTTACAGAAAGCACATCACCTAAAGACTCATCTCATCCTCATTCTGGCCTTGTCAGATGTGGTTTTCTCTCCTTTCATCTCATCTGAAATATCCGCCTTGGATATTAGATAAAGCCCAGGATCCCATTTCCCATACCTGGGGGTATCCTCTTCCCAACCTTCAGTCCCTTTGGCTGACAGCTTGGTACCTGCAGTTCCAATGATTATCAGCCAGCTTAAACTACCTTCTCCTGTGAGGGATATTATCTTAGCCTCCCAAAAGCCTTCTTAAACTAAAAAGGTTTATTCCAGCAAATGGAAGAGATTCTCTCTCTGTGGGCTCATCAGCATGACAGAGATCCATTCTCATCTTCTATTCCTGACATTTTGTTGTTCCTTTCCTCTGTTTCAACAAGGGGTTAGCTTCTCAACGATTAAACTTCAATTGGCGGCTATATCCAACTTCCACTTAAGTGAAAGCCCCACATTTTCTTCTAGGCTGTACAAGGCCTATCTTAAGGGACTTTTCTAGCTCAGAACTCCTTTCAAAGATCCTTCTCCACCTTAGGATCTTACCTTGGTGCTGCAGTTCCTGACACAATCTCCCTTTGAGCCTGCAGCTAAGTGTGATATTAAGTTTCTGGCTTGGAAGATGGCATTTTTGGTAGCTATTACCTTGGCCAAGAGGGTTTCTGAATTGCAGGCTCTTTGCAACAAAGCCCCCTTCATGGTTTTTCGCAAGGATAGGGTATCTGTCAGAGCCAATCCTTCATTCATTCCTAAAGTAGCTTCAGAGGCTAATCTTAATCAGTCAATTCAGCTACTTGTCTTCTTTCCCAGTTTTTTGAACAAAGGGGAGTACAAACTGCTTTGCCTGGATGTGCATAGGCAGCTACATTTCTATTTGAAGAGAACTGAGAATTTTCGAAAATCAGATCAACTTTTCTTGGCATTCTGTCAGGCCAGGAAAGGTCGGGCCATTTCCAAGGTTTCTATTTCTTGTTGGCTTGCTTGTTGTATAGCTCACATTTATGAAAGCCATCACATTGAACTTCCCAAGTCAGTTAAAGCCCATTATACTAGGTCGATGGCCACCTCTTCGGCCTTCTGGACAAAGACTTCCTTGGATGACATTTTGCTGCTGCTACTTGGTCAAATCCCCATAGCTTTGTAACACATTACAAACTGGATTTGGTATCTAGGGGTAGAGCTTTGTTTGCTTCTTCTGTGCTCCGACGTGTCCTTCCTTGAGACCTCTCAGGGTTGTGGATAGCTGGAGACTCTGACCCATCCGTGATCAATAGTGACACAGATAGCATTAGATAGAGTTATGTACTTAACCATAACTTGGAATCTGTGCTATCCACTGTCATTATTCATTACGTTTCCACCCTCCATCCCGCCTCCTCCTGGTGACTGGAGAGTCATGGAGTAATGGTGTTTTAGTATTCCTGTTCCTTATCATGGAGAGTTTCACTATCCTTGTTTCTATCTAGCAAACTCGATCTGAGGATTATGGGTAACAGGGGATCTTGGGTGGGGAGGAGCTTGAGCTCAGGAGCTGCCGCTTGCACTGCTGGCTCTGATCCGAGGTCGGATCCAAGACCCATCCATGATGAATAATGATGCTGGATAGCACAGATACCAAGTTATGGTAAGTACATAAAACTCTTGTTTCTCCACTTCCAGTGATAATCAAGTACCCTTCCCTAAAGCTAGATGTAAAACCTACACTCCCAACAGAAGTTATAGCATTACTGAAAGGCCCTCAACAAGTAAGATCTATAGAAGCAAGCAAAAGAAATTCTCACTGTGGGCTTTTAATCACGACAACAATCCTTTTAGACCCTATTTCTCATTAATACCAGTAAACCTCATGGCGTTTAATCTCACCTGCCATTGAACTTCTAACAGGGCCACCTTGTCAATATTATTCAAATCCATGTTACTCACCACATTTACTTCACTTCTCAATATAGGCAAAAAGACAGTATTCCTTTTCCTAACTACTTCCTTTTTCACCTTTAGTAAAAGATTAAGTGGATACCCCCTATCCATGTACATAATGCCTTGTTTATACATAGTTGTCAATGCAAGACTTTTAAAAAATTCTTGTTCTTTGTTATTGACAGAATTTATGAAGACCAAGGGGGTGATATTACCAATAAGGTGGCCCTGTTAGAAGTTCAATGGCAGGTGAGATTAAACGCCATGAGGTTTCCTGGTATTAATGATTGTATATCTATCAAACCAGTTTTAAAACAAAAAGCAAGTTGCATTTAATCAAATGGGTGATTGTATTGTATTATGCTGTTTGCATTAAATTTGTTTATAGAGTCATTCCTTTAAGGTTTTCAGGTTGAAACATGTATATTTATATTTATATATTTGCATGTTTTTTAATATAAAGGTTTATGGGTATGAGATTATGTGGTATATTATTTTGCTGAATGGTTGTGATTTATTTAGTGTTTGCATGTTTGCTAATTTACTTTCATTTTTGTATTAGAATAGGTTCTGTATTTTTAAATAGGTTGAGGCAGTGCTTAGGCTCATTGGTGCATTTAAAATGTGATGTCATTGATTAACAAGTCTTAATTATTGTATATATATGTTAATTGTGATGTTCCAACCGACTCTGAGGATGCCTTTTTAGGTGAAAGCGCTTAGTCGGTGGATGTATTGGTGATTAAATTTTCCTGGTTTTTTATTGTTGGTCCTGGTGTTCTGTTTCACTGTTGTTGCCCTTCGCTATTTTTTTTTTTTTTACTTCTTACTAGCATAACTGTTAGCTTGTCCATTGGGTTAAGGAAGAGGGATGATGTTGACCTTTGTCATTTTCAAATTGTGTGGCATGAGCGTTGCCTGGCAGCTGTAGATCTGTCAGGTGTCGAGCTTAGACAAAAGACAGAGAAGCTAGCCAGGAAACAGCCTCATGTGAAAGACTATACTCATACAACACAGCTACTCAAAATAATCATAGCTGTGTTTCCCATATCTTGGAGAAAAAAACATTACAGTATGTTGCAATCTCAGTGAAAAAGGGCTGATTTCAGTTAAAATAAGTGCAGTAGTTTTGGGGAATCAGAGTTCATGGAATCCCAGTCAACAAACTGACTGTATTTCACAGTAATATAACATCCACACTGTGAACCTGCAGATGGATTTACCAAGTTATTGAGATAGCATAAGGATCACAGCTTATCTTTCTGACCAGAACATGAAAAAGTGGATAGTTTGTCATGAAAAAAGAAGCACATCGATGTTGAATATTTTTAAAAGTACTCTCGCAAAATGTGCTTAATATAAAGCATCACAGGCAAAAAAGGCTATTTTATGATGAGTAATTTCATCCTGACCTTACAGTGGACAGTTTTTTGATAGTGTCAGCTGCTTGAAATAAATCACCTTTGTAACTTACTAATGCTACACCCATATGAATTTGAATCCTTATTAATAAAAAAAAAATTACTTAACATAAAAATGCATTCAGAAATTATAAGATGAAAATACTCATGCCTTCTTAGTACAGTGTACCGGTGGGCCCTTAATAATTGTGTATCTTAATAAATCTTCGTTGAGGTGGTGCTGTGTTCATGTCACTCATGTCTTCTCACATGCAACCCATGGCTTGCCAATTTAATAGTAACACTGCCAGAAAATGTAAGGTCTGATACTTTGTGTTAAATGGATGATGCAAGAGATATATGGTTGTGCCAGATATGAAAGTAAGATATGTTAGGACGTTATGTATGCAACTTTTTTAGATTTTCCATAAAGACAGGGTGAATCTTAGAATCAGTCCTTACTTCATGCCAAAGGTTGTTTCTGAATTTACTTTAACCAGGCACTCATCTCCCAGTATTCACTCCTGACCCAAAAAAACAGAGGCGAAAGAATTTCATACTTTAGATGTCCACAGACACTTAAGATTCTACTAGGGCAGCACTAAAGTTTTTAGAAAATTTAACCAATTTTTTTTGTTTTGTTTGATGGAAATAAGCAAGGACAGACAGTTTCTAAACAAAGCATTCCCAGATGGCTATTTCAGGCTGTTCAGTTTTGCTGATCTCACTGTGGTAGAGGTCATCCGTCCCACTTAGAAAGTCAAAGCTCACGCTGTCCCTCAGTGGCTACTTCTGAGGCTTGTTTGGAAAGAGGAGGCTTTAGTTCCATACTACAGGGAGCTACTTGGTGTTCCGTGCACACTTTTTTCAGGTACTCTAAGTAAGAATAGAACAATGTTTGATAAAACTATGCTACAGAGACTTCTAGACTCTGGTCCTTCTCCATCCACCCTTTCCTTCCTAAGCTATGGAGGTCATCCCAAACAGTTAATGGCAGCAGTGTTCTAATAAAGAACATAGTACAGTTGTCTAAATTAACTTACAACAATAGAAGTTTGAATTGATCACTCCCTGCTGCTTTCTTTCTTTCTGTTCTTTCCTTGGTCAGGGTTGGGTTCCCTTATTTATTTATTTATTTATTTATTTATTTAATTTATTTATTTCACATTTGTTTATCAGAAAATATGTACAGGTTTTTTAAAAATAGTAATCCAGGTAAATTTACACAGTAGTAAATGAGCTTAAGTATATTTAGTAGTCAGAAAGAGGTGGATTAGCATGTGCAAACAGTCTTACAGCCACTTAGGCTGGACTAGTACAGGTACAAAGCCAGGAGTCGGTAAGGAAACTTTTGAGGGAATTTTTGAACTGACTGATATTGATAGTAGATCTAATAGTATGAAGAAGTGAATTCCAGCTTTTTGCTACATGATGGGAATACAGGGAATCACCAGCAGTGTTGGTGGATTTGATCACTTGTAGTAGTGATTTATTTTTAGGTCGTAAACTACGGATAGTAGAATAGGGTTGCAGTGTCTGCCTTTCTGATATGACATGTCTTTAAATTGCTATAATTGACTTTTTTTTAAACTTCAGGCTTCAGCTTTCCTTTTGGGCAAGAAGGCACTGATTTTTAGTGCACCTGTATTGCCCTCTTAAACTAACAAATAATCTTGTTTTAATAGCTTTGTATATAGAAGGTGCCCAGAGCTTTGTAGGTTGGCTGGATATCCAATATCCTTGGCAGGATATGTCTCATATAATTATGGCTAACCTCTACTGTTATGGTAAGTTAATTTGCAACACTGAATATTATTGCCCATCAAGTTTTTTTTTTTTTTTTGCCTAACACTAGAATGCTGCTTGTTTTGACATTAAAGGCAAGGCAATTTGTATTTTAGCATTTTTGTTTATAATATTAAGTGCTATTTGAAGGAGGTGGTATCAAAAGAGTTAAAGACAATTTCCCAAGTTTGGAGTCATCTGCAGGTTTGACGAGCCAGATGCTGAAATCAGTTTTGATGTCTGAGAAAAAGATGCCAAAAGGAGTGGCCCTACAACACTCCTTAGAAGAACACCACTGATGACAGCAAATGATAAGAATAGTCCTCCTGTTCCTTCTTACCTGTTGTGTAGGACCTTGTAGCCAGTTGTGGCTCCAAGTTATGGCTTCATTTATTTTCAGATCTTTGAGTATAGTTATGCATGATTCCCTTAAGGACTATAGTATTGAACACTCTAGCCATATTGAGGTAAGCTGCATGGTCAGATAAACTTTCCTCCAGGACAGCTGTCACACACACAAAAATGTCTGAGATTGAACATACAAGGTTTACCTTTGACAGTACCATGTTGAGTGAGGTCATGAAGAAGGATTCTTGTGTCTGTCTGAATAAGTTATTTAGTGATTCAGTCCTTGTTTTGCACAATATGGTTTTGAGACTAGTCAGTGTGCAATTATTATATTCTGCAGAAGGGCCTCCAGTGTGGCTTGGGACCACAGCAGTATGCGTCCACATGACAGGGATGTTACCAGTTTTTTGATACTGTATTACATATGTGTGTACAGAGATATGCTACACTATTTCTGATTTCACAAATTAGGCTTCCTGGTATCTCATCTGGTCCCATTGAACTGGTGTTTCTGACATTGCTGAGGGTAGAGGCAACTGTTTCAAATGGAGTTTTAAGTGGGATCATGTTGCAGGGGGAAATAGTTGGTGGGCTTCCCCTTTACGGCCTGAAATGTGCTCTATATCTGTATGCTAGTTATATCCAGGGGTAGCTCATGCTATAGGACTGCAGCCCCCTCCACCTGTAAAATGAATAAAATAAATCCCCCCCCCCTGTAGAACATAAAAAATAAAATTAAAAAAAATTCACGAGTAGTCCCGGACTCTGCGCATGCGTGCTTAGTTCCTGACTGCTGTGTTAGGCAGACCAGAACTCCACGCATGCATACGTGCTCATTCCTGAACTCCAAACTGCTCTGTTAGGCAGTCTGGATAGGGAAGATAGGAAACTCCGCCCTTCCAGCCCAGAGGTCTGTGTGGTGATGACCACACAGACCGGAAGGTCACCGGACTGCATCGTCCGCAGGCTGTGGAGGCTCCAGCCTACTCACATCTCATGGGGACCCAACAGCAGGAGGCTCCAGCCTCCTCATGTCTCGCCGGAGACCCAACAGCATGCGCAGGCGGTTATGGAGGACAGAGACAGGTGATCGGGCTGCAGGATCACTACGGAGGACTTAGCTGGGCTGCTGCAGAGTACAGGATTACTACGGGCTGTTATGGAGGACAGAGACAGGATCTGCAGGTAGGGTGTGTGTGTATGGGCTGTTATGGAGGACAGAGACAGGTAGGGTGTTTATGGAGGACAGAATCTGCAGAGTGTGTGTGTGTGTAATGCCCCACTTGCTACATGGTGGTGGGTAGAGAATAAGGCTTGAACCCTGTACCTTGGGCCCAAGTAACAAGAGCCTGAATTCCCTACCCACCACCATTTGTAAAACATTTGCAGATTTTTGCCTCATATTTGTTCTGTTCTGTTCCTCATAAAATCTGTGTTTTCTGTATTTTTGTTACTTAACACAGCCAGTAGTGCAGTGGTAGTATTGTTGCCTAACAGCTACAGGTTGTCTGATTTGATTCTTGGCTGGGGTGCCTTCTGTGTGGAGTCTGCATGTCCTCCCTGTGTTTGTGTGGGTTTGCTCTGGTGTCCTCAGTGGATATTTGTCCCTGTTTTGTGGACTGTATTCCCCCATTATTGGCTTCATCCAGGTTTTTTGTGCCAAGGTTGAGAGCTATGGTGATAACTGAACTCACTGAATATGTTTGGGGGCTGTATTCCCCCATTATTGGCTTTGTTCAGGTGTTTTGTGCTAAGATGTTGACAGCTATGGTGAGAACTGAATTCACTAAATGGTTGCCATTTAAGTTTCAGACTTCCTTTCTTTCATGAAATAGATGATTTGGCATAGTGGTATGTTGCTCTGACTGTTTTGCACAGGGTCCTGGGTTCAATACTTGGCAGTGAAATGTATGGTGGTAACACAGCATTTTATTCTAGCAACTTTCCAACATTATACAAGCAATGTTTAAAATGAGTCCCTGGTTTTTGGGCTTTTGCCCCCCCCCAAATAAATTTTGGCTTTTCCCAGATTTCTTGTGCTGCAAAGTTCAGAGATACAACTGAGTGTTGAGTAGATTTTATAAGGAGCTGAGAGCTGCAGGGGAACAAAAGTTTAGTGCTGCTTATGCTGAGTCAGCTTACATTGTTAATAGCACAACAGGTAGTGTACTTGCTTTTGATGCAGAAGGCTGTGGGTTCTACTCCCACAGTAGGTAGATGCATTGCTGATACTGTACTCTGTTGTAAAGGGGATGGATGCTGCAGTCCTCTTTGGTGAAGATACCTAGTAACTATAAACCTGTTATCAATTTGTCATCCATTCCCTATTGCGATATTACTAGCTTATCATTTTTTTAATGCAACATAGGCAATTTATTCCTCATGGGCAATAGGCACTTTATTTGTAGATGAAACAATGACATATAAAGTTGTTTGCTAGCAGTAACCTCTTCATTAGTTAACAGATTTCTTTAACTCTTTACATCCGAGTGACGCCTCCAGGTGCATCTGCAGTTAATGCCTACTGACGCCTCTAGGCATCAAATATTGCTTGTTCATATTTGCAACAATAATTCCAAAACCATGCTATGTATAAATAAAAGATTTCATGTTAAAGCTTGCACAATGCCAAACTCAATTGCATTCATATTTAACCTCTGTCTAGTACAGGTAAATAGATATTAACTGTTGCTTTTATGATGTTAATTTATATAGATATAATTTTCACATTTTTATAAATATCTCAACAACTAAGTAACACAGACAGAACTCCTTAGCCTCATATGAAAGTTCTCAGCCAGATGAATAAAATGCTGCTAACAGTATTTGTGTAACTTGAGTGGTTGCTGAGATAGTGTAAATTGTTTACAAAATATTACAAATGTAATAGTTACTGTGTTTACTGTGACTTATAAAATTCATTTTAAGACGTAGAACCTACAGAATTCTACCACTATAAAAATAGCTTGTGCTGAATAGTTTGCGTTTTATACTTCTTTCATAATTCCTATGGTTCCAGAGTTATGAATATTTGTTTGAAATGTGAGGACATAATTTGATTCTTTCAAAAGGCTTAGGGTCCGCCCACTGGAAGTTACAATGCAAACTTCCTGAGCTCCATTGGAGTGAACGAGTTAATGTGGAATTATTTAGATAACTTTTACTTCTTCAGAGATCGTGCATATTTACTGATACTAGTGGACTGTAGAAGTTTGAGTAGACTTTTATGATGGAAATGTTCTGAAATGGGCAGTTTTGTCATTATTGGTGCATGCATTTTGTTTCATTGTTTACTGGAAAAATGTACAAAACAATACATTTAAAATGCCCTCTAACAACTGTACTGTATTGTACAAGGAATATAATTTAATACAGTCAGGAAGGTGTATCAAAGGGCATGTGTATGTTTCGTGTTCAAGGGGCCTATGATTTGAAAACAGCCCAAAATTAATCTTTATCTGCCACTGGCAAAATGTATTTTCTTTGAATGTGGGTTTTAGTGCTGTTTCAATGAATGGGAGTTTCAAGGGCAGAGAAGTTTTAATGCCAAGTCTATTTTCATTGTGAGACTGCATTGCTTTGTTTAGCAGATATCTATTATGGTTTATGCTGTAAATATAAAATAAAACTTTCTGATGAAATCCATATCATCGCAGAATTAAAGCAGTATGCACATTACAGTGTTTATGGCAAATGGGGCGAAATAACCAAGGAATGGGACATTGGAATGGCTGCAGGGAGGACGCTCCATTCGACCATGATTTTGTGAGGGGGGAAGGGCAGCAAATTCAGACAGCCCCGGTTGAACTATACCTCTCAACTGTCCAGAATTTTGCAGAATGAATAGATTTTTGCTTCTTATTTTTGGTTTGTTCCTCATAAAATTTGTGGTTTTCTGCCAAATCATTTAGGAATGAAGTCACTAAATAATGACAGACATTGAGTTTCAGATGTCATAACCTTCAGAAAAATGCATGCTAAAGCAAGACCTGTTCTATCAACTGTCTTAAGTTTATACAAGAGCAATTTTTAGTACTGTTTGTATGTTCCCCCAATATATTTGGCCTTGTCCAGATTTCCTGCATTAAGAGGTTGAGAGGTACGTGCAAATAAATCGCTTTATAGAATGAAGAATATCCAAACCTCTCAACTGTCTCCACTTTTGGCTCAAAATGTTGCTCTCCCCCTAATAATCCCTCTGCAAAATGGCAATTTTGGAAGAAAATGTGCAGGGTTTACAGTTATAAATGTAATGATCAGAGTTATAGATTACTTTTATTGCATGTAGATGCTGTTATTTTTGTCAGCTGCTCAAGTTAACAGTACTAATTTTAAAAAGGTGTCCCTTCTTTGACAGGTTCCCAGCTGTATTGTGTGGCAATTCTATATATTTTTGCATAACATGTTTGGTCTGGTTTTCATAAAATTGCGGTTTTCTGGCAAATTAGTAGCAAATCATTAAAGATTGAAGTTGGAAAATATTGGCAGACATTTAAGTTTCATATTTCATACCCTTCAAAAATTCATACTAATGCAATACCTACTACTATTCTATTATCTCTCTAAGTTTATACAAGCAATATTTAAAAACTGTCTTTATTTTTAGGCCTGTGTCCCACTTCTATGTATGGCTTTGTCCAGATTTCTTGCTCTGAGATTGAGAGGTATGAGTGTCAGAGCCATCACCATCAGCCAGAGACATTTCAAACTGTGACCTACTTGCTGCACCCCACTCCCCATTGTAGTGGCTCTGGATGTGTCTAAGCAAGGCAAGGAGCAGTTATGCAGTGTAAGTGTGCAGAGTATTCCCCCATCCAAGGTAGACCACAAGTACGACTGTGACTTTTCATCTGTCCTTAATTTTGCAGAATGTTCTGGTTTTCTGTCATATTTTTGTACAGTTGATTTATGCTTCTTATTATTTTGAAAAATCCGTGGTGGTGCTGCTGTGGTAGCATTGTCGCCTCACAGTAAGATGCTGACCGGTTCGACTCTCAGCTAGAGCGTCTTCTTTGTGGAGACATGTGTGAATGGGCGTACCTTCGTTGAAGGTTGTGCGTTAGGGCTGGCAACTCAGCACGTAAAAATCAACTGCCAATCATTATCGGACAGGAGTTCCGCTGTGTCGACCCCTAACCGGGAAAAGCCGAAAGACACAACACAACATTATTCAGAAAATGCATGCTGTTGCAGTGCCCTGTTGCTCTGTATTAAAGTAGCAGTGCTTTAATGACCATCAGGTAAGTTTGTCGGAGATTATAAGATGTAAGTAAGCTTTAATAAGCATACTGTTAAAGAATTACCAACATTGAAAGCCTTTTCATTGTGTCCATGCAGAGAATATTTACATAACTAGATAACGTATAAGCTTAGGTATTGAAATGCATATGACAGTATTTGTAATAAAGGACAGGATTACAGTATTTTCAGAAGCTCATTACATTTGTTGGAGACTTGCAGTTATCTTTGCAGGCTTTACCCGTAAACTAAACAGAATGCCAATCTATCATGTGTGGTCCATAACTTGTGCAGTAATCCTTTAAGCAATTTATCTTGAGCTTGTTTCTTGTTCGCTATTCATTTTTTACTTTGATCATGTGTTCCCCATGAAACAAGTAGATAGTTGTTGTCAGGCAGCAGGTCTTTTTTGGATAGAAACATTTTTACAAGTGGGGGTATCACAGAGATTGCTACTTTCAGCATGTTACTTGGTAATTTTATAAAGCTGAATATAAATTATAATTAGAACTGCAGTGCAAGGAGAAATGTTTTGAGCTAAGTGCTGCTTGTTTTTTTTTATACTTGATTTTGACTGGCATTCCAGTAATGTGTTTAAAAAGCAATTCATTTTTTCATGCCTCACAACCTTTGTGTTTCCATCTAGATATTAAGTAAGTTGTCATGTAGCCAATGCATTGAAATATTTTTTTCTTCTACACTTCATTTTGTCTTGATTAGACTCTCGTAATGGCGGTTTGGCACCCAGGGCAGCATATTTAATTAAAGTTCCAGTTGTTGTAGTTTTGAGCATAGCTCCACCCCTTTCTAGTTGGTCACACCCCTTCACATTGGCCCCACCCATTCAGCTGTTTCCTGCAGCCCCCCCCTTTAATTTGAAGTCAACAGCCACCACTGGTTATATCTGTTTTCTCTTTTATGGTGATAGCAGTTTCTGCTAGTGCACTACATTCTTGTTTCTTCCTATTCGTTTTCTGTATTTTGTTCTAGAGGGTCCTAATAGTGTTACACATCTTGATGGTAAGTTTTACCTTAAATGAAGCTTTGCTTCTTTTAGTAGTTTTAGTGAGTTATTTTTTGATGGAGTTGACATTATCTTTGTTGCATTCCTTTGGGTAAAATTTTAAGGCTCTATGCTCATTTCTTTCAGTTTAATAACTTGATTAATTTTTAACATTATCATGTTTGTTACAGAATTTTCCACAATGTTTATGCCTCACAGGGATAAATGTACCCATACAGATATTTGGTGTGGAAGATGGCAGCATACAATTCACCAGTAGTTTGTAAAGGAGAGGTAATAAATTGCCTTAAGATGATTTAATTTTTGTTAGGCTTGATTTGGTGTATGTGATTAATGACATGACACTGTGATCCGAACAAAAAGGGTTGGGGCAATGTTTGGCAGGTAGACATGTCTAGATATTATCCAGTATGTTTTTGTTCCCTGACTGAGATTTATGGAGTCTAGCAGTTTTTGTATCCAATCTTTAAGTACAGCATAATTTTCCCAGCAGTGAGGTAGTATCAGGGGAACATAAAAGGGAAAATATAAAAAAAAGAGGGTAGATTTTTCTGAAGATGCATGTAAGGAGGAGGATGGCACAATAGTTAAGGTTTTTATCTCTCTCACAAAAGATAAAGGGTTTGATTCTCATATTTAAGGGAAATTGACTAAGCTTAAAAATGGTCCACAAAGGCAGCTTAACGCAGTACTTACCTATGAATCTGTGACTCAAAACTTACAATATATTTAACAACAAACACAAAAAGATTTGCTCCCGTGCACAAATCAACAATGTGTCCAGTAAGCACAGGTTACTTTTTATTGAAATGTTAAGCTCTTTCATTCCTTTCGATGGAACTTCATCAGAACGTTTAAAGCAACTTAAAAGTGTCATTTAAATATTTTGTATCAAAATCACATACTAAAATTGACCCAGTCAAAACACTTTGATCATTTAAATAATTTAAAAAAAAAAAAAAAAAAAAAACTAAATACTTGTCCAATCTCTTTCACAGTTATTCACCATAATGTTTTAGTTTAAAAATAGAATTAATAGAGCAGGTTTCATTTAACCCCAGGAAAATTAGTTGCTTCTAACCTTAAGCCACTTTAGCTCACAAGTTTCCAAATGTTCCTCAATAATCAATCAAACTGGTGTAGCAATGGGGGTGGCATGTGTCTCCATCTTCGCTAATTTTGTAATGGCCCACTGGGAAAATATGCACTTGATGAATAGTGAATTTAAGACACTAGGTCTTTATATACTAAATTTTTGGATGGTGTTTTTATTCTGTGGACCAATATGTATGATAGGATGAATGATTTTATTGGGTATATCAATAACATGGTTGATTTTTTCTTAAATTTACCCATAATTTTTATAAAGACAAAATTGCTTATCTGGACGTAGAGATTGAAAAGGATAATGAAAATCAAAATTATTGGTCTAGTATATACAGAAAACCAAGCTTCTCAAACTCCTTGTTTGCATTAAAACAGCCGGCAGCCTAAACATAAAAAACCTGCAGTTAAAGGAAGCTACTTCTACTAGTTGGAATGATATCTGATTTGGAAGTTTTTTGTAAGGAATGCAGTACACTAGTTGATATGTCCTGTGAAAGGGGTTATCCGTCTGAGTATGTCACCAAGATAAAAGAACTGTTTACTAAGAGAAGGAATGGTGTTTATGTACCACTAATTGTTCAAAATGCAGGGGGGGGGTGGCGTATCTAAGTACAAATATATTACCTCCAATATCTAAGTATGGCTGCAACAAGATTTTTATTACTACATTTATGTTGGACAGTAGGGCCATTACAGATGTTTTCAACAAAAATTGGGCCCTATTTTCTGGGAATAGTAATTTACTCGGCAGCTTGGGAGAGAAACTGCATGGTTTATAAGACAGATAGGTCATTTAAAAACTATTTAGAAAAAGGAAATGATGTACTCCCCAGAAAAAAAACAAGGATATGGAAACAATGGGTATGTATAAGTGGTCGCTGTTGTCAGTGTTCCTACATTTTATTAAAAAAATAGTATTCAAGTAAGAGGGGAAACTATTAGGATAAGAGGTCAGTTTTCCTGTAATTCATGAATGGTAGTATAGTTGGCTCATTGCAAATTATACCCTGCATTTTATGTAGGAAAATCTAGTAGGAAGTTAAAGGAGCGTATTTATGAACATTTATTTGAACTCCATAAGAATAAAAGTACTAATGCATTATACAAGCATATAGAAAAAGAGAATAAACATTATTTTGAGTTTTTTTGTATTTGAACAAGTGCTGTGTGACCTACAGGGATTGATTATTGAAGAACATATGGAAAGTTGTGAGCTGAAGTGGCAGTTAAGGTTAAACGGAACTAATTTACTGGAGTTAAATGAAACCGGCTGTATTAATTCCATTTTAAAATTAAAACATAATGGTATATAAATGTGAAAGAAATTCAACAAGTTTTTAGTTTTTTTTAATTATTTAATTGATCAAGTGTTTTGATTGGATCAATTTTAACATGTGATTTTGATACAAGATATTTAAATGACACTTTTAAGTTGTTTTTAAAGTTCTTGTGAAGTTCCATCGAAAAGGATGAAAGTGCTTAACATTTCAATAAAAAGTAACCTGTGCTTCCAGGACAAGTTATCGATTTGTGCACCATAACAAGTTTTTTGGAGTATGTACGCTATTTGCTTGGTTACTCGTTTGTTTTATATTTAACAATAAGTTAGCCCAGTTATTTCTTTGTGTGTCAATGGCACATACTGATAATAATATCAGTTGTGTGTTGTGAGAGCCCTGATGTCCTAGGGTTCAAGTCCAGAGAAGGTGCTGTTTATGTGAGTCTGTTCCATAGCAGTGAAATCCTCTGCAAAATATACCTGTCCCTCAAAACCATTCTATAGAAATTGTAGAAGAGGTTTATATCCTTAGACCAAGTATTTCTGATGCCATTTGAATTGCTGATGTGCAGTAAATCCATCAGTAGTAAAAATGACTGAGCCATAGTAAATGAGTAGAAGTCCAACTCCAGCGAGAGTAAGTTTAATTGTCACAGTTCATAGATTTTTAACAAACTCACCGTATGTTGGACAGACAAAAGGCAACACACAGGCATTCTGAAGCAGAAGACAGAGAGTATGCTCACACAGTCATTAGGTCACAAAAGCAAACAGGAGGTGGTCAGATGTTGACAGCACTGAATAGTGAGGGCTGCACTTAGAAGACGTTCCCTTAGCCAACACCTGAACCCTTTCACTACTGTTACCAAGTAACAAAAGTACAGTAATGGTTGTTCCAAAGGAACATTGAGACAGTTAAACAGCACTTCTACATACAGTGTGCAAGCCATGGCAAACTACTGCAGAGCTACAGTATCCAATGCAGGAGGAAAGTAGTCCTGGCACAAGTACAGCCACCATGTCATACATACTAGGAGCAGTGGGGTGTGTATGACACTATTTCCTCACAAAGGAGAAAGAGGAAACTTATTTTGGAAAGTTACACCTTCCACGTGAAAATGAACTGGAATGGCAGACACTGTTAGATATGCAAGGACTAGAGTTGCAGGATACATATGGGTAGACCACTTGCTGTACTCGCCACACAAGGTGAAGAAATCGATAAGGGCTACTATCCGTCATCATGGCCCATTTCTTATGAAGGCAGTAGCAGTCACTGCCATGTAGTATATTAGAGGCAGGACTGGCAACTGTAATGATCCATCATTATGTATTTATACAGTATGACCTAGCAGTTAGCATTGTAGTCCAGAACTTACCATCCACCAGAACTCTGAACTGGAATTTTATCCACAGGAGACAGAAAGCCAATGAGGTGACAGCACAAACACTGTTTCACTGACAAATGTCACAGCTAGCACATCCACTGTAAAGCAGGATCTCCTGTACTCAGAACTGTCAGTGACATAGAACGTAGATGCAACCACCTCCTCCTGCTGACTACAACTACTAACCTTGCTGATCTCTGTTCCTCAGACACCCTGCTTGGGGATGTGACCTTCCCCACCTCAGCCACATTTTTTGGCAGCTGTATACAATGCATGGTAGAACTGCTGCAACTGCCAATTTCAGTATGGCACCATTGATGTATTGTATTTTGTGCAAAGAAATATGTCCAGTTGTAGTAACAGTAACGTGGTGGTTACTGGATGAGCTTGCCAAGAAGGAAGGGCTAGAGTTAAAACCAAGGTGTATACTGACACTTTGAGAGAGCTATCATCAGTGGGTTTAGGGAGCATCGTCTGAAGGAACTCCTGTGTTGCCAAACTGCGTATTAGTCAGGGACTGAGGTTTGTCAGGCAGTTGCTTGCATGCACACAATGTAATGCTTATGCACAACACTTATCCTTACACTACATTTAAGTGAATAAAACATATCCCTTGTACATTTCTGTTCCCCTGCATAATAATAAAGTACCAGGCCAGTCATCTTTGTTCCCATCAGCATGCTGACAGATGTCATTGGTAGCACAGATTGAAAACTCTGTGCGTGATCTGGTGATATTTGATCTGGTCAGCATTCTTCCGAATGTTGCAAGTTTGTCTTCAGTGGCTTCATTTGCAGCTACTGTCACCAGAATGAAAGTGCAGTGGAATATATCTGCACCCGTTTGGATTCTGTGAAAGATCTTTAGGTGTGGAGTTGGGCACTAGGACATCAAGATTCTCAGTTTGTATCCGGCTTAGCCGGTAAAGTAGACCAAACATTTTGTAAATTTTACTTGCCACACCTTTTATGCAAGGAAAAGTGTACTTTCAGCTTATTTTGCTTCTTTAGATCGTTCACCAACTCCTGGTCCATTCGAGTCTTTTAAACAGCAGGAGGTAGTTCTTCCATTGTAAACCCCTTTCTCAACTCTTTTTTATACTGTCTGTTAAATAAACAGGTGTCTTACGTCCTCATCTCCCCCATATTCTCTTCTGAGGTTTCACCATGATACTGCCATGCAGAACATTGATGGAAGATAAGGACAGAGGACATTTCTACAGCAAACAGCCTCTTTCTGCTTCTCTGTTTTGCTGCCTGTAATTAATGACACAAAGTACAGTGTGCCATGCTGCTCTACTATTAGTAAGAATGTAAATAGCACATGAGACCTCTTGATTTCATTGAACTTTTCTAGCAACATTCTCATGGACCTTAAGGTCAAACATCAGTCATGAAGATATCCTCAGATCATCTGTGTTATGTTTGTGTTAAAACCCAGGTGACCTTTCCTGGGCCGGCATTTCAGTTGCTATTTCTTTGAGAAGATATACGAGGGAAGCCGCAGTGGTACAGACGTTAATGTTGTCACCTCACAGGCAAGAGGTTCTCTGGTTCGATTCTTGGCTGGGGTGCCTTCTGTGTGGAGTCTGCATGTCCTCCCTGCGGTCACTTGGGTTTCCTCTGGGTGCTCCAGTTTCCTCCCACATTCAAAAGATATGCTGCAGGTGGATTGGACATTCTAAATTGGCCCTAGGTGTGTGTGTGTGTGTGTGTGTGTGTGTGTGTGTGTGTGTGTGTGTGTGTGTGTGTGTGTATGTGTGTGTGTCTGTCTTCTGTGAAGGTTGGGTGCCAGGCTGGTAAATCAACACCGTAAAACCTCCACTGCCAATCATTCTGCTGTGGCGACCCCTAACAGGAGCAGCCAAAAGACAAAGATATATATATATATATATATATATATATATATATATATGTGTGTGTGTGTGTATAAAGGAACGATGCCTTCTTGTTTGTTTGTGACATGTATAGCTTTTTCAGAAAGACTGGCTAGGTTTTGCACTCTTTGTTTTCATAGGATCATAGGAAGTTTCTAGGCTACTGGCCCTGAGGCCCTCACAAGCCTAGCCAAGAATTTAGCCCATGTTCCTAGTAGTCAGCACCTGATGCCCCTGTCCAGCAGGGACACAGGTGGAATCCCATCCAGGTTGCATTTAAAAAGGGTTAATGAGGTACTCTGCTTGATATGAAGTAATATTTATGTAAAGAAGTAAAACTACAACACTTATATGGGAAAATATGGAGTCCTTGGCTTTTCAGAGAAGCTGTTAATACAGAAACAGGTGCTGGCACTGCAATTCCCCAAACCAAAATTGGCTGTGTAGTTAAAATAGAAATATAGAGAATGCAGAAAGAGATCAAGTAGCAAACATTATTCATGGACAGTATTTACACCTTGCAGTGATTTGCTGATGGCACATTGGCACTTCATACTGCTGGGAACTAAACTATCAAGTTCCTGTGTCACTAAGATGGTACAATGCAGCAGTTTCGTGTTAATGCTGCATAATGTAGAGATTAAGCCTAGACTTAGGTTGTGCTTTCTGGTAACTGCACATCTGTTCCAGTGTGTACAGAGCTGCTTTGTCCCTTTTCTGTATGCCCTTTTCATACAATACATACGGTCTGCAGGCAACACCCACTGGGTACAACAGCAGATATTTCAGATTTATTTAAAAAAAAGTAACGTTTGAAGAACATATAGAAAGTGCATCACCCAGAAGTTTAAAAATAGTGACCCTTTATACTTATCAGGGTGTTAGTGTGTGCATCATTGTATTTAGTTAGCAAAGTTACCACATTAGTCTCACCAGAGGAGACCCTTTTCACAAGTGAGATCTTGAAAGAGGTATAAAAGCCATGTCATTTGCATAACAGAGGGGATATAGAAAACGAGGTGAACAAATGTACCAGACTACACAAACTCCATTTAGTAAATAGCCTGTAACAGTCAGAAACTTAGCACAACACAGGTAACGTCAACATTCTGCGTTGATATGGCTCCTCAATAAGATAGCCACATGTTTTAAACTGCAATAGATTACTTAGTTTTGATGACAGGAAAAAGTTCTCTATCTAGTCTGCCATATTTATGTAGCTACTGAATTTCATCTGCTCCTTCTATGCCCTGCTTTTTAGCCCACCACCCATCAGAGGCATTCATCAGTGACTTTGTGCTTAAAGTCCGATTGCTGTTCAGGTACTGTATTTAAACCTGTTCAATTTATCAGCTAATCTTGACATGAAAAAAGTACTTTCTAATGTCTGTACTCTGTACTGAACTTTGGGTCCGTATTCTGGTAAATATATTCCCTTCTCCCACTGTCTTTCTTCTTGAGCTGTATGCCATAATTTCTCCCCTAGATAACCTGTTTACTTGCTTAACTTCTGCCCTTTCTTGCACAGATTCTACTTCTTCTGTAACCTTTCCTCATACCCCTGTCCATATTCTTTTTATAACAATGGAAGTCGTTATACCTTCTGTGCTAGGATGATACTCTTGTCCTGTTATGGATGCTGTTGTTTTCTCATAAGCCATCCACCAGAAGACTATATCGCAATAAGTGGAAAAGTTTCTCCATTTGGGCCAGCATACAAAAAATTGACCCTTTCCGAGCTCCTTTGTCATCCATTTTAGAGACAATGATTTTTAAGGAAGGAGCAGCAGCTGCCACAGTTCGGGTTCCGTTAGCCGCCATATCTAATTTCCACCTTGGATTGGATGGGTTAAATATTATGGTCCATATGTTATCGAAGGTTTTTCACATGAGGCATCCTGTCAAAACCCCTTATTCTCCTTGGAGTTTGAATTTTATGCTATCTCAAATAATTCTCCCCCCCCTTCGAACCAGCATCATCTTGTGATCTCAAATTTTTTTCCTGGAAAACTATTTTTCTAGTGGCCATTACCTCTGCCCGCAGAGTGCCAGAACTTCAAGCATTATCTATCAGACCTCCTTATATGATTTTCCATGCTGATAGAGTATCTCTCAGAACAAACCCCTCCTTTTTGCCTAAAGTCTGTTCTGAGTCTAATATCAATCAGGTTATTGAGTTGCCAGTCTTTTTTCCCAACCATTCCAACAAATTAGAATACATGCTGCACAAACTTGATGTGCACAGACAGCTCAGATTTTGTCTCGGTAGAACTAAGGATATTAGGGAATCAGATCAACTTTTTGTATCCTTTTCGGAGGCCAGAAAAGGTAGACCAGTGGCTAAAACAACCCTTTCAAAATGGTTATCAGATTGTATCTCATTTGTTCCTGCAACTGCTAACATACCTTTGCCACACAAAGTAAAGGCTCATTCAACCAGAGCCGTTTTTACGTCTTGCCCCTTGATAACATTTGTGCTGCAGCCACTTGGTCTAAGCCTCATACTTTTATCACTCATTACAGAGTGGATAAGGCTTCCAGGGACAGGTCTTCTTTTGGTTCTACGGCCCTGAAAAATGTACTCCCGTGAGCCACCCAGGATTGCGGGTGCTAGGGACGCTACCCGTCAGTGAGAATAAACGGCGAGATTTAACAACTTCACATAAAGAAGTTATGTACTCACCATAACTTTCCATGTGAGTTGTTTATCTCGCCTTTATTCTCACGTCCCTCCCTCCATCCCCCTCCTGGCTGACAGTTGACCTAGAGGCTAGTATCATCCTGGTTGTTCAATACTTCTTCTTCCTTTATTGGGGAGTGCACCCTTTACAGGGTTATATATACACGCAGCAAACAAAATCTGAGGTAATTCCAGCAGTGCATCATGGGATAAGGGGCTTGGTCTCGAGCTACTGGCAAACCTTGAGCTTTGCTATCGGCCGTGTCAAAGCCGAGGATTGGCTCCAAACCCGTCAATGAGAATAAAGGCGAGATAAACAACTCACATGGAATGTTATGGTGAATACATAACATCTTTTTTCACACTCACTGTTGAAAGGATGCAGAGAGAAAACTCATCTAATGTTATACATAAGAAAAAAAGCTTCCTTTGTGAGTACATATTTTATATAGCACATGCTTTTTAAGGCTAGGATAAGAAACTTATGCCAGACTGTTTTGCAATTTAACTAACTATCCTGTTAACAAGGATTGTAGATGGACAGAGAAACAGAAGAGCAAGTTTTGGTTGGTCTTGGAGTTCTAAATCTGTGTAATGTGATCCATTTTGAAACTGTGCAAATGGCACAGTAGGACAGTGTGCAAGAAGGTTAAACAAGATACCAGTCTCTTTGCATGTAAACCAGTCAACAGATTTTTTTTTCTGTCACCAGTCAAATTTGTTGAATAATACTGCGTTCAGGTTACATCAGTTATTCTGTTTGGGGTTTGTAATGCTTAATATGCAAAGTGCTGTCTTCATCATGCATGGCATAGGTTGTAGTTCATTCAAGGTACATATTTTTATTGTAGAAATGATTTTTGTTTCAGGTGATGTATGAAAATTGACCTTTCCATGCTCAACTGTACTTACTGTTGAGTAGAGAAAAACCTGGAGACTAAATGTTTTTCTATGACTGCCAAAGCTTGAGAAGATAAAAGCAACAGACAAAAGGATTTGGTCAATGAAAACTTCCAACTTTTACTGTTGTACAGCAAAACTTGCATTATAGCAACTTGCTTGTTATGCAACTTCCAGCAACTCTGGTGATTTATTGTTTAAAGTGCTAGTCTGCACTACACATTTTGTGAAGGTTAAGGATCCTCATTGAAAAGTCCTCCTAGCTGAGCAAGACCAGGATTACATGCAGCACCATGCTTCTAGAACTGGAGTCAACAGATGAGTCCTCAAGTAGAGTTCACTAAAAACAAAGCACAGGAGGTAACTCCATAGGCACAGGTAACTGGGAAAGATGCACGCAAAACATCTTGGTCAGTACTTCTCTCACACAGCTGTAGATTAAAATGTTGGGGTAGTCTCTTGTGTTGCTGCCTTGAATCACTTCTGTGCAGGTGTTCTCAGAACTTCTGAGGTTCTTTTTAAGTGATCAAAAGAGCTTGGGACATAAAATGCAGGAGTCAAAAAAAGTGGGCATGCTATAGAGGAAATTTCAGTGATGGATTCTGCCATTAATTAATTCTATTCAAGACATGATTAAAACAGTATTGTTACAGTAGCCTTCATTCCTAGCAAAGCAGATGGAGTGTATTAGCCTTTTGTGTACCATCCAGGCCTCCCAAGGAAGTGTAGAACAACTTCTTGTGCTGCTGGCAGCACAAATTACATCTGCAGTGTCATTACAAGGCTACACTCCCTAATAGACCTAGATCTTCTGACAGATTATTAAAAAGGGACACCTTGCAAGTAAATGGTAATGTTCATCTTGCTGATCACTGCTGCAGTAGCCTAAGCTATATGGGTTATATCCTGACAAGGATATAACAGCCAACAAGCTTCTTAATCTTCAGGGCAGCATCCACACACACTAAACTGTCAGGCAAGTTGAGTTGAGCTGACTAAAATGACATGTTTGGGTGCCAAGCCCTTCAGAGCTTTCAAGGGTCAACATTTGGCTTGTGCTGTTACTTTGTTAGACAGATAAGTTCCCTTTGGGGAAAAAACTTCCATTTAAAAGTAATCGTTTGCTTTTTTAACTACTTAATCACTAGTTCCCTCCTAGCATTTCACCTGAATATTAGAACTATTAACAATAAGATTCCCAACCTACACGCCCTCCTAGCAACCCACTCCCCAGACATTGTGTCTTACTGAAACCTGGATAAAACCTAATACTACTGATAATGAAATACTATCCCCAAGATATAATATTCACCGCTTAGGCCGTACTACAAGGAAAGGAGGTGGGGATAGCAGTCCTGTACAAAAATACTCTAACTGTTAATAGAGAAACCATTCAACCACCCCAATGCAATAATGCAGAACTCCTTTTAACCAAACTACAGATCAACCATAACAAATGCTTGAACATCGTCTGTGCATATATTCCGCCAGGCAACAACTTAAGTACTCTGGAGGATATCCTTCACTGGTTATCCACTACCTATCCCCAAGAAACCATAGTTCTTGTTGACTTCAATACCGACTGGCACCCCTGCTCTTCCAACCCCCCCCCTCACCCCCATAAGCTTATCTGGGTTTAAACAGACCATAACCTCTCCCACCAGGATAAACAAACCAACCAAATGGGAAAGTATCCTAGACTGGATCCTAGTTAATAACCAACCCCAACTTTACATAGCTGGCACTCTCCCTGATGACTTTAGTGACCGTCTACTAACCTATATCATAAAACGTAATGCAGGAAACCCCCCACCAGATCAAATATTTAACAATCAGAAACAGAAAAAACTTTGACGCTACTATTTTCCTAAACGAACTAAAAGCAGTTGGCTGGTCAGAACTAAAAAAACCTACCACTAGAAGAGGCTATAGCTCACTTTAACACTAAATTCATAAGCATCCTTGATGCTCATGCTCCAGCACATACAATAAAATCTAGATCAAACACAGCACCATGGCTTACAGAAGATACCAAATCTAAAATCAAAACTAGAAACAGACCCTGGGCCAGCTGGAGATCAACATGGCCTCAAGCTCAATGCCAAAAAGTGCAGTGTCATCCCCTTTGGTAAAAACTCTGTACCCATGAACTACCACATAGGCAGCAATCTACTTAACACTGAATGTGTGATGAGACCTTGGGACCCAGGTGGACAGTAGTCTCTCCTTTGATAGTCACATTGCCACAGTAGTCAGGAAGTCCTTCTACGTGGCACACCTCATCATAAAAAGGTTCTCACCCAGGAAAAAAGACGTCATTGTTCCCCTCTACTCGACACTCATTAGACCCATTATAGAGTACAATGCCCCTTTTAGAATGTACCTCACAAGACATCTGCAGCAGCTGGAAAGGCCACAGAAGTACCTCACAAAGAGGATTACTGGCCTCAAACAAATGCCCTACACTGACTGTCTCAAAAAACTCCAGCTTTACTCCGTAGCATATCGCTTACTCCAAGGTGATCTCTGCCTAACATATAAAGCTATGTCAGACCCAGAGCTGTTGAACATGCTACACCTAAAGAAATCCCAATCCCTCTGAGCTACACACTCTAGGGACCTAAACCTTGTCACCACAATAAACAGGACATGCTGGAGGGATAGATTCCTGCCCCAGAGACTTCCTGTACTCTGGAACAAGCTACCCATCTATGTCAAGCAAAGTTCTTCATTAGCACTCCAAGAAAAATCTTGATGAGTAGATTGGAAATAGGAAATACACCCCAGGGATCACTTATGTGTCTCTGTTCAACAGCGGCACAGGAAAATAACTTTCTAAGCCAGGGAACCTTGTCTAAAAAAAGCTTTTACCATAACCTCTTACAAAAACACCAAAACCACCCTCAAAGGTTCTGGGCAGGCCTAAATAAACTTCTACATCCAGGTCATTCTACCACCCCAACCCCAGCTAACCATACCGATAGCTCCCCTGAGACCATAGCTGCCGCTTATAATAACTTTTTCACTGAAGCAGTCCAGTCCCTAGCAAATCAACTAACCCCCACAAACCTAAACCACACTCCTAAGCTACCCACTAATCACCCCCCAATTTAGCTTCCAACCGATCTCCAGTAGTTTTATCAAAGCACTTGTAAACAAAATAAAACCTACCACCTTCGCTGCTGACCTCCTCCCTGCAGACTACCTAAAAATAGCAGCAGATGCCATTGCATATTGCATATCTATCCTAATCAACAGAACCTTATCCAAAACCGCTATCCCCTCCCTCTGGAAAATATCCCACGTCATCCCACTCCACAAAGGTGGAAGTTCTACTGACATATCCAGCTATAGACCCATTGCCATTCTTTCCCCATTTGCCAAAATAATGGAGAAATGTGTACACAAGCAACTAATGCAGTACCTTACACAGAATAACTTACTATCCAACTCCCAGCATGGCTTCAGGCCACACCATAGCACCACCTCGGCCCTCCTCCTCTTTACTAATGCCATAAACCAAAACAGGAGTAACAATAGGCTATCCTCTGCTCTCTTTCTTGACCTATCAAAAGCCTTCGACATGGTCAACCATGAACTTCTCATTCTCTCAAGTCTATTTCCCTCAATAAGCACGCAATCCAGTGGTTACAGTCCTACCTGTCTGGTAGACAACAGGCAGTATTATGGCAGGGCAAACTCTCCAGCCAGCTACCTCTCACACTTGGTGTCCCTCCAGGCTCAATACTAGGTCCACTACTCTTCTCTGTTTTTATCAACAACCTTCACACTGCTATATCCCTAAAGCCACCTGTATTCAATACACAGATGATTCCACTCTGATCTGCTCAGCCACCTCCCCATCCGAACTGCAAATCCTAACCCAAAATACGTTCAACACTATTGAGAAATGGCTCACCAACCAATGCCTACTGCCGAACCCCAATAAAACTAAACTTCTACTCTTCACCCCCACTAGTAGATCTGCCACACTTTCATTCTCTGTCACGTCTAACAGTGGTACCACTATCTCCCCAGATCAACACACTAAGCTCCTAGGGGTTATCATAAGACAACAATCTTAAATTTGACGTACAGGTCAACAAAACCATACAGACCATCAATAAGAAGCTTGGATCACTGTATAGAAACAAAACATTTTTAACACCACTGGCTAGGACTGCAATCACTCGGTCACACCTACTCTCTACTCATTTTTTTTATGCCTCGCCAGTACTCTCAAACCTCAACAAATCCGAACTAGGTAAGCTCTCCCATAGTTATAACCATATTGCCAGATTCACCACTGGCTCCACTTATAGAACCCACCATTGCCAGAACCTGAAACAACTACAGTGGCTAGAACTGCCCAGCTTAATTCAGTTCAATCAATTCTTAATAGCACACAAAATTTTGTATCACCCTGAGGATACCCCCTCACTTGTAAATATCATTAAGCCATATAGCAACTTAAGATCCCTACGATCAGCCAACAAACTACTGGTTCAAACCCACAAAGCTAATAATGCTGCTAGTGAATCCCTGTTTGCCAACTTTGTTGGCAAAACCTGAAATTCGTTCCCAAGTTATGTAACCCTACAATCCTCCATAAGTCTCTTCAAAGAAAACCCTCAAACAGTATCTCAAAGAGAAATGGCTTTGCCCATGTACCAACCCTGATTAAGTTATAAACTGAAAACATAATTGTGCATTTGGGTGCAATTGTTTGGTAAATTGGCCTTTTGGCTTGATCGTATTGGTATCCTATGTGCTGTTATTCCTGTTATACATAGTTTGGTATTTGTAGGTGCCTTTTGCGCTTAGCTCGGTGTGTGTGGTTATTAGGAATTAGTCTATGTTTTTGGCGGATTCCCGCTTGCTAAATTGTTCGTAGTTAACAGAACGAGTTTCTGTTCTATTTTGATTCTTTAGTCATAAGCTTTATTAGTGGTGTTGTCAGAACATAGTTCTGTTTTTCTTAATTAATATATTGAAAGTTTCACTGTATTCTTGTTTGAGTGTGTGACTTTCCTTCCTTTGTCTCTTAACTAGGTCTGTTTTAGTTAGAAGACCTAGTTGTTTTCCGTTCCTCTCTTTGCCCGGGCTAGGCCCGTTTAAGTTAGAGGACCTAGTCCTCATGGTGTCTTTCCCTTTCCTGCAGGGCTAGGCCCGTTTAAATTAGAGGCCCTAGTCCTCCCCCTTTTCTTCTTTCTGTGTGTGTGCCCATCTTTGTACGAATGTCCAAAGTTAGTAAGGACCATAAGCCAACTGGCTTCAAGAAATGTATTAAATGCTCACAGAAGATATCCATCACGGATGGCCACAGTAACTGCATTTATTGTCTAGGGGCCATTCGTTTACAGGAAACCTTCTTATTTTGCCACTCTTTTAGTCCTAGGGTGTTGCAAGAACGTAACTATAAGCTCATCCTAAAAGGTCTTCTTAAACCTTCCTTTGAGGTAGAGCTGGCTAGCTCTTCCTCTAGATCTCAGGGATCTAAAAAGGAAAAGTCCTCTAAGAGGCCCTCCCCGGCAACGGCTGGTGTCTCGGAGCCACCTCTTAAAATCATGAAAACGGATAAGTCTTCTGCCTCTTCAGCTCCACATAGCTCGGTGCAAATTGAGAGCACTACTGTGACTACAGGGTCGGTTCCAAGTATTTCGGAGCCGACCACTGAGACCATTTCACAGAGCCCGTCTATGGATCCTCTACCAGTCTTCCCTATATTGAAATCCCCGATACTTTAGAGATCCCGCTCTCCTACTCTATCATCCAGGTCTTTCAGGAGTTTATCAGAAGAAGATGTGGAGAGGGTAGTGCTGAGACTGTTGAAGTCATCTGCTTTGCCTAAATTGCTGTTGACTCCGACCCAGTCGGTTCCGGAGCCACTTGAGTCCGTTCAGCCCTCTTTGATCATTCCTCCTCTGAGCCATGCTGGTCTTTCGGATCTGGAGTGTTTGGTACCACTGGTGGAACCTTCGGCTCCAGCTCTCCTGTGGCTGTTTCGGAGCTGAGTTCTGCTCCGACACTCTCTGCGCCATCCGTAGTGTCTAGGGACCAAAGCTCCCCAGTCGGACCTGACAGGATGCTTGGAACCAAACTTCTTCGGTTCCGAGTCTTCCTCTTAGCTCGTCGGAGAGGGTGAGTTCAGACCCTATGCATATCTCAGTGCCAATAGCTCTGGGGCCAACAGCATCCTCTGTCTCCTCAGAGCCAGGGAGGTCTTCGGAGCCGGAGAGGTCAGCATTCGAGATGATGAGGAGTGTGCACTCCCGATTGTTAGCTCCTACCAGAGGTACCGACACTCTTCCCCCTAAAGCACTTACTTCTGCCTCAGCTCCTACTCCCTCCGTGGACAGCAGAGACCCTCAGCCTCAGGAGCCACTGGCTGGTGGCCCCCATTCTTCCGAGACCTCTCTGGAATATCCTTCTGAGGAGCCCCCATGGAAGAGAACATGTAAGAAGAAACATGTAGACTCCCAGGATAAGTCCCTGACCTCTGACACTGACCTCAAGGAGTCAGAAGGGTCCCCCAAGTCATCCTCTGATGATGTGTCCTTTGTAGAAATCCTGGAAGGTGCGGCTGGCCCAGTGTCACCCCTTCTGATGAGAGGAGTCAGTGTACCTGAAGGCTTTCGGGTCTCAGCCTTCAGCCTCTTGGGTGTCTCCACCCTTCAACGAACTGATGGAGCTAGTTAGTTGAAAGGTGTGGGATACTCCTGATGCCGTTGAGCCAGTCCCCAGGAGACTGAATAATTTCTTTCTGCCCCTCCAGAAAAAGTTTTTTTGTCTAAAGGTGTTTCCATAGATGCCATGGTGGTGGCGGCAGCCACTAAGAAGGAGCTAGCTGAGACGACTTCTGTTCATCCACCGAATAAGGAGTCTCAAATGATGGACAGATACGGAAAGCTTATCTTTTCTTCAGCGGCATTTACCCTTAGATCGCTGAACTACCTTACTTACTTCACGAAGCTTCAGAGAGATGATCTTAAAGAGTTAGGAGATTCTCTCCAAGGTACATGTACTGAGGGAGTCCCTGACAAGGTGTCTGCCCAGTTGTCCACCTTGAACTCTATCATCAACTCTTCCATGCGGCTTATTTCGTATGCAGCCGATGGAGCGAGTAGAGCAGCAGGTTCGGGAATTTCCCCAAGGCGTCATTCCTGGATGCGTTTGTGTAACTTTGCGGAACCGTTCAAGTCTACCTTTACCAACACCCCCTTCGACAGTTCCTCATTGTTTGGACCCAAGGTAAAGGACACTCTCACCCGGTGCGAGCAAGAAGGAAAAACACTCTCTGCCGTGGGAGTACGTTATACTGTTCCCTCTAGACCATACCCTAAGGGTCAGAGGGGCGGAAAGATATGGTTCAAGACGTCCCAGAGGTTTTTTCAGGATGCACAGGGTGACTCCTCCTTCAGAGGAGGAGGAGGAAGTGGTAGACATCGCCCTAGCGACAGGGGCGATCTGCAAAACTAGGGAGGTCACAATTCCTTTCGGGGCCGGCCTTACCAGCACTCCTGATGTGCGGCCTGACTGTGCTTCTCTGGGGCCGGTAAGGGGTCGCATTTCTTTGTATCCAGAAGCCTGGCTGGGTATCACTCAAGACAAGTAGGTACAAAGAATTATTACCAGAGGTTATGTCATGCCCTTTTCTCTTCCACCTTTTGTTCCCAAGAAGATTCCGGATGTTCCACCCAGTCACAGGGATCAGGCAACTGTGGAGGTCAACAAGTTGCTGTCAAAAAGAGTCATCCAAACCGTCCTAGCAGACCAAATAGTATCCGGAACTTACTCCAGATTCTTTTAAGTGCCAAAATGTACAGGGGACTGGAGGCCCATTCTGGACCTCAGCAGATTGAACGAATCAGTAAAGAATGACAAGTTCCGAATGGTGACACTGCAGTCTATACTCCCATTGTTAGGGAAAGACAATTGGATGTGCTCAATAGATCCCCAAGATGCCTACTACCACATAAAAATGGACAGGGCATCGAGGAGTCATCTACTCTTCCGTCTGGGAGCCAGTCATTATCAGTTTCGTGCTCTGCCCTTTGGTCTCACCACAGCCCCCAAGGTATTCACCAAATGTATGGCAGTAGTGACAGCTCACCTGAGACATCGGGGATTCCAGGTGTTTCCATATCTTGACGACTAGTTCTTGACCGCCCCCACCAGGCATCTACTTCTTCAGACCAGGGACACTATTGTTCAGCTTTGTGCCCAGCTGGGAGTTTTTATAAATTTTGAAAAATCTGCCTTATTGCCCTCTCAATCTGTGATTTTTATAGGCGCAGAGATAGACACAGTAGACATGTTGGCTCGTCTTCCTGCCGAAAGGGCACAGAATCTGGTTCTTCAGATTCGGCGTCTTCTCCCTTTACGAAAGGTCAAAGCCAAGACAGTTCTGCAGCTTCTAGGGACCATGGCTTCAACCATATTACTAGTGCCACTAGCCAGGCTACACATGAGAATTCTTCAGTGACTCCTGTCGTCCCAGTGGGCCTTTTCAGCACCTCCCATTTATCTCATCACATTCTGCTGACAGAATCTTGCATAAGTATCTCCTGTGGTGGACACTACCTAATCAGTTAACCACGGGCACTTCATTAGTTCCTCACCAACCCGTTGCCACTGTGACCATGGATGCCTCACAGATGGGGTGGGGGGGCATTATCTTGGCAGGACTGTCCAAGGCACATGGCAAAATCACGAGGCTCACCTGCATATCAACGTTCTAGAGATGAGGGCGGTGCTCCTGGCATTGCAAGCACTCCACGACCTTCTGCCTCTGGGGACTATTGCAATACAATCAGACAACATGTCGGTAGTATGGTATATCAACAAACAGGACGGAACCAAATCTTACCCACTCTGTTGAGAGGCCATGTGAGTTTGGAAATGGGAGATATCTTCCCAGTGTTTTCTGGTGGCAACGCACATTCCAGGGACAACCAACGTGATAGCCGACAAGCTCAGCAAGGCAATCCTTATGCCTCACGAAACAGGAAACAGGGGAACAGGTTTTCCACAGATGGGGACAGCCTTGCTGCAACCTCTTTGCCAGTCCAGTCAATGCCAAATGCAGCAGCTACTTCTCCGTCATCCCCCCCTCTGGGAGAGTCAGTGAGAGAAGCACTTGTTTATGATTGGCCTCTGGGTCTCCTGTATGCTTTTCCTCCCTTTCCTCTCATTCCCAAGGTTATTCAGAAAGCGAAACGGCTGGGAAGCAAACTTATCCTCATTGCTCCTTACTGGCCTCATCAGGTTTGGTTCCCCTTCCTCGAGCCTCTTCTCCTGGACGATCCTTGGATCCTGGACCCAGCTCCAGACCTGTTGACTCACATACCAGGTTCGCTTCTTCCCTCCTTACACACCCTCGGTTTGACAGCGTGGCTGCTACAGTTCCATCCCTAGTCAGGCTTCATGACTTCTCACCCTCCGTGACTCATATCCTTACGTCTTCTCGTAAACCTTCCACTAGGAGACTATATTCCAGTAAATGGAGAAGATTCTCTATCCGGGCAGAGAAAATGAATGTTAACCCTTACACCGCCTCCATTCCAGTGGTTTTGGAATTCCTGTCTGACCTTTTTCACCAGGGATCTGCGGCTGCCACTATCAGAGTTCAATTGGCAGCGATTTCAAATTTTCGTGTAGGTTTTCAAGATTCTAATCTGATGTCACATAAGCTGTGCAAAACTTTTCTTAATGGTGCCACTTTGTTAAGACCCCCCTTTCAAGAACCTGTTGCCTCATGGGATTTAAATTTTGTGTTATCCAAATTAACTTCTCCACCCTTTGAGCCTTCTCATTCATCTTCTTTAAAATTCCTGTCTTAGCCACCAGAAACAAAGTCTTCTATCACGTCGGCCAGACGGGTGTCAGAGTTTCAAGCATTGTCTGTTAAACCCCCTTATCTGATTTTAAACAAGGACAGGGTGTCTCTTCGTACTAATACCTCTTTTGTCCCCAAGGTCTGTTCCCATGCCACCTTGAAGCAATCCATAGAGCTTCCGGTGTTCTTTCCAAATAATTCCAACACAGCTGAATACAGGTTTCACCAGCTGGATGTCCATAGACAATTATGTTTTTATTTGCACCGGACTAAGGAAAACAGGAAATCAGATCAATTATTCATTTCCTTCTCTGAATCCAGGTCAGGCTTACCAATTTCCAAAGTAACACACTCTAATTGGATTTCTAGCTGTATAGCTTATGTTTACAATTTTGAGGGTAGACCTTTACCCTTTAAAATGAAGGCTCATTCTACCAGATCTCAGTCTGCCTCTGCAGCCTTTCAAGCCAGGGTCCCACTTGATAATATTTGTGCAGGAGGTACATGGGCTACCCCTCACACTTTTATTACTCATTACAAATTGGATTGAACTTCCAGGGATAGAGCATCATTAGGTTCCACGGTACTAAGGAGTATTTTTCCTTGAGCCACCCAAGAATAAGGCGCTAGGGATGCTGCCCCATATGTAAGAATGAAGGTGTGATAGGACTACAGAACATAAAGAAGTTATGTACTCACCATAACGTTCCATGTTTTTAGTCCATCTCACCCTTCATTCTTATGAACCCAACCTCCTACCCCTAGCCTGGAAGTACCTGGAGACAGAAAAATATTATTATCTTTTTTTTTTATGGAGACCTTCTAGTATTGGCTTCTTTGGTATATTTGTTATTATCTCTCCTAGTTAGCAGCAAACAAGATCTGGGGATTGTACTAATGCACCATGGGATACCTACCTAGCCACGAGCCAACTAGAAGACTTCCAGCTTGTAAATAGGCCAAGTTGGAGCTGAGGATTGGCTCTTATCCCATATGTAAGAATGAAGGGTGAGATGGACTACAAACATGGAACATTATGGTGAGTACATAACTTCTTTTTTAAAGTAATTGAAAACCATTTTTTGCAGAGAAATTCTGTTTATTTTACTTTTTCAGGCTGGCAGAGTGTTTAAAGTACTTTTCTACTATGCTTTTATGTGAAAAGGTGACTTCTAAATAATTTTAAGTTTTACTGGCTTTTGCTGCTTGTTTTCCCTGGAAAGAAGCACCATGGAACAAACTTTCGGTCCTATGGTCAGTCCTTCTTCCAGCCCCAAAATGAAAAAGTTAAGTAAACAGCCTTTGCCAACAATGCAGGCTAGCAGTTTGCCTTGGCCATAGGAGGATGACTCTGCTGTGGCCTTTAGTTGTACCTCAGACCACTCATCTTCTACCCTAGATCCCTCTGGTATAGCACCTACAGTCACTATGGACTGAGGGTTAGCTATGTCCTCTGCGGCTGTAGGGGACCCTCAGTGGTAAGTGAGAGACACTCTTGTCGGTCCTGTGAGATGGAACAGGGAAAGCTTCCCTGTTTTGTCAGAATGTTGTGTCCATCAATGGGGAAGCTGCTGATGATGATATTAATAATACTTTTGGTCCCATTTTTCCTGTCAGAAGTAAACGTAAAAGTAAACATGTATTGTCTCCTCCTGAAATTTCCTTAGACAGGAGTAGTTTACTGAGGGTTTAATTCAGGCTACTGATCTTCTTATAAAGTAGTTTCTTATAAAAGAAAGAGGGATACCTCATTTCCTAAACAGATTCAAGATTATGAATCTGGACAGGAGGATGAAGGGGCAAATACAGGATTTTCTGCTCAGATTTCTGATTCAGACTCTGAGGAGAGCTCAGTTTCATATTCTCCTTGAGGGTTTCTCTTTTTCCGAGACCGTTTCCAGAATGTGCCAGTATTTTAGTGGGGGGACAGTTAAGTTTCTCAGTCCCTCAGAAAATACTACAAGCTGTTACAGAAGGAATTTTCAGAACCTTCACCCATTTCATCGGTTCTGCCAGTTTTTTAGGATGTGTGTGTTATCTGCACTTTTCCTGGTAGTCAGCCAGCTGCCCCTAAAAAGGCAGATAGGATGTATAAAGTTCCTCAATCTTTTAAGTTGTTATACACTCTTCCCAAAGCTGGCCCAGAAGCTGTAGTCTTCATTTATCCTATTGCTGCTGAGCATTTAATTAATTCCAATTTTACTCTTTCTGATAAGGAAGGGAAGGTTATTTGGTAAGTATGGGAAAAAGATTGTACGCTTCTGCAATTGTGATTTTCAGAATTTTGAATTGTCAGGCTCATACATTGTTTGTTCTTACTAATTGTGAGAGTATGAGGAATGTGTTGTCTGCAGTTTATTCTTTTGTGGAAAAATCTGCTGTAAATAATTTAGTTTCTTCTGTTGTACAATTCACTGCTCATTGGTTGCAGTGTGTATGTACGACTCAGTTGATACTTCTTCCAGGGCTATGGCCACTGTTGCTGTTTTGAGGAGGTTTGCCTGGCTGCATTCTCAGAACCATGATAATAAAAATGAGATCCTTTGGATAGAGATTTAGTTTTTGGCCTTTCTGCTACAGAGGTGATCGAAAAGTGCGATAAAAGGGGTAAGCTGATACAGAAAATATCTAACATTTTTTAAGTTCTCCTTTTCAGTTTTTCTAAAGGCTTCTCTAACCATTCATTCAGTTTTGGCAAAAAGCAAAATAAACAAAGCATTCTGAAATCTCCCCAAACCAAGGACAGTCTAACAAGTCAGAATGACTGTTTAAGGGATGTTGCCCCCCTCCCTACCTGGCAGCCCCATTTTTCTTCCAGAAAGTCGGAATCTCCACTTTTCTCTTTGACTATGGATAGTTTCTGATAAATGAGTTCTGAAGATCATTCTTCAGGGTTACAGATGACACTGGGAGGAAATTCATCCTTTCCAGTGGGTAATTCCTCATCCACCAGACCAGGCTTTTTTATTTCCACCTCTCCTTCATCACATACTGTCCCAGGAAGTGATAGAACCAATTCCACCTTCCCAGGTGAAAAAAAGTTTTTATTCAAGGAACTTTTTATAGCCTGCTCCATGTTCTGGAATTGAGGTCTCCTTTGCATGCACACTTCCACCATTTCCATGTTTCTAGAGGTGTTAAGAACAGTCACAGGGCCACATTAATTCTGTTTCCATATGTTGACACAGACAATTCACCTTCTGCTTGGTTTATACTTTATCCTGTCTCAATCACAGAGCTTTTCGCCGTAGATGGCAGACATGTTGCACCAAAGCCTTAAGGTCTTTGTACCTGCATGTACAGTCTCTCGAACCATGGTATTTGCTTATCTTTCGAATGTTTCACAAGGGGTTCAAATTACTTATTTTCCTGTTTCTTGTGATTCTGTCTTAATGCTGCTGGCTATGAAATGCCGAAAGCCTTTCTGTAAAGAAATGCTCATCATAACAATGTCTTAAGACGCTTGCAGCATATGGAACCTCAATTCCAGAGCATGGACTAGGCATAGGCATCTGTGCTCCTACCTGTTTGACTGGTAGCAGGCTTCAGTAAATGGTGCACCTCATACTGCAAACAGACCAGAATTAGTTCAGAGAGGCCACAATGTCTGAAGTGAAAGTGCAGAACTTAGCTGCCAAGTTTGTACTAATGATGGCAGAGAACAGGCATATCCACCCTCCAGAGATATGGATAGCAGGCACTATAAGCTTCAGCTTGACATCCGCAGTCCCAAAGTCTGAGGCTTCTTGATGCAATAGAGAGGGCTCTGTCTCTCTTTACTTACAGTGTTCGAAATCTCAGCAGGCATAATTTCTGTAAAAGATGCCCACACAGTCTGTTCTGTGAATGAGTAAATGAGGCACTCATTTGACTCAGGCAGGAGAAGGCTGTTGCTTGCATATGTGAGAGGGTGAATACTGATAGGAGACTTGGACATTTCTTAGCTTTTCCCTTGATGGTGAAGAAGAGTCTGAGATGTATGTGACCTGAGGCAATGATAGTCTTAGCAAGGCACTCACTCAGGCATTAAAAGAGGTGTATTAGTAACTTTAAGAAAGCCTTTTTTTTTTTTCTTCTTTCAGTAGATTCAAATGCTAGTGGCCTGTTAATGAATACAGTGTTTATGAAGGTGGCAGAGAAGTATTTATGTTGCTTGGAAAGGTTTGTTGAATAACATAATCCATTAACAGGTGCTGTTGTGGAACCCAAACTGGGGATTTCAGAATGTAAGAATTCTGAACTGGAAAATCCCCTATGTAGCAGGAGGATACTCTCTTCCCTTTAACAAAACTGTCTAACCTTCTGCCTTGATAACTCATTGTCTACACGAAATTGAATGTGATAGGTACCTGATCCTTCTTTCATAATCCCCCGCCCTAGAAATAAGCTGCATCACACGAGTGTAAATCTGGTAAGGTTTCTGGGCATCAACTTAAAAATATTAAAGTTTGGCATCCTGTACAAAAGGAATCGTTGTGAGACCAAGTGTACCTTTATAAGGGAAGTCAGAGCCATTATTTTGTTACAGTCCTTTCTCAAAATTTTGCATCTCAGCATTTTGAATGTGGGTTTCTTGCCTTTCAGTAGCGGGAGTTTGAGCTTCCGTTATGGGCTCCACTTGACATCTTTGCCACTTGGATATATTGGAAAATTCTAATAAAGTGGTGCAGTGTTCCACACCTTGTGCTTGTATTATTATATCTGTTCATGAAGCAGTGGGGGAGTTTTTTTTTTTTTTTTTTTTTGGTAGTGTCTTCTGATCATGAAATTATTTTCTGCCATGTCAGCTACTTGCAAATCCTGGAAACATTTTTGTTAGTCTCACCACTTTGAAGATATTAGAAGACATACATATACATTTCATTACTGGATTTTATAATCTGAACAAGAAAAGCAAACAAGTGCAAAGGTAATATTTAGAACTTTGGCCTTATACTTCTAAAGTATGTTATGCTTCTAAAGTATATCTAACAGTAGTGAATATTAAATCCTCTGAACCATTAGAAGGGATAATTTAGTTTAGTTTTAAAAGACTGAAGGTTATCTTCAGCTATAATGATATTGTTTGTAATGTTTGTGTAGGAAATAATTTCCTGTCCCCCCCCCCCCTGTGGCTGTAAATTGTTTCTCGTATAACTGCTAATTCCAGCCACACTGTGTTTGTACTGTCATTTGTTTGTAAAGCTGGCATCTGGGAAAGCATATTTAGAGAACTTTTACTTGGGTGCAGCACAACAGGCAGGGTATGGGTGAGGCATTGAATAAGTAAAGTTGCATAGCAGTTACACTCTTTAAATTTTAAATTGGATAGTGAACCAGATAAGATGCACAAACTGCAAAATATAACTGTTGTGTATCTGTATGGTTTCATACATGGGGGTAGTGTTTTTGCTGCAGACTCCCGCCACCCCCCCACCCCCCCCCCCAAAAAAAAAAAAATTATGACATGAACCATAAAATAAACTGCACATTTAGTGGCAGATGTCTGAGTAAGTCAGCTAAATTAGTTATATGAACTCTGCATTAAAATGCAATTGTTTTTACTATGTGTAGGACGCACAATGCTCAACATGTGATGAAGCTCATTAGATAACCATTAAATCATAAGGTGACCACTTGGGAGATGCACAGAGAACTGATTGTAAACATTTGCTAGGCTGGGATCTATCTGTTCAGTGTATTGAGTATAACTGGTGTATGTACATTTTGGTCCTTTGATGGTGTCTTTCATTGTCTTATTTATTAGATATATCACAATGGTGATGCATGCAACCTATGCAGCTGAATGGGTGGATGGAAACTAGGGCATAAGATGCTCAAACCCGTCAAACCACAGAAAAAAAAAGAAATAGTCGTGATGTTAAGAACTAACTGTATTTTACCTGTATCATAAGTTACCATGTTTGTCTTGTTCAAGGGAAGATTGCTTTAAATGCATTGTAGAATAAGCAGAAAATTAAGCAGTTTTGAACTGAGTGTACATTTTTAAAGACTTCAGTAAGTTTTACTGTATGAGTAAACTTTTCTTACACAGAGAGGGAAACTCAGCAGCAGCCAAGCTTATGCAAATCGCTAATGTGCAGCCCTGCAGATTGATGCAGAAAGCATATGCCATTTGTTGATTGGTGTATTTCCTTCGCTTGCTGTTGTTGATGCCTCAGAGTTGAGTGAGAGGAGGCAGGTGGACTGCTCCACTACAGTGCTGCCTGTCCATGAAGGAATGTGACCATTTAGGCTGAGATCACCTGACTTATCATAAGAAAACATGGAGTACAAGTTGCATGCAAGATGGCCTTATTTTACTGTTTGTGAGTTTTAGAACACTTCACACTGATATGATTCTTGGTTTGGAGGGGGCAGGAACAAGTGCAGAAAAGTGTATAGTAGGATGGAGCTCTTCAGAGAGTATTGCCTTTGTTCCATGCAGCTACCCAGACTTTCACAGGTAGGTTTAGGTCCTGAAGGGACAATACTGCCAGAACATCATAGTGATGTATGCTGTTATGTCGCACTGCATGCACTGAGCTTGTTTTGTTACATTGTATGTCAAGTAGCATGCATCAAACTAATTGCTGTTATCTAAATGAACTTAAAATCATGTATATGCCCATGTGGTAGGAAAGGTCTTTACAGCAGTGCATCTATCCATTTATCAGATGAATGGATAAATTTATAAACCAAGGAAGTTGGGTGACATAGTGGTAAATCTGTGAATGGCTTCACTCTAGACTTGTAAAGTCTAAACTGTTCCTTCTTCTACAGTACAGAAAACTCTCTATAGTTCATTTTGCTCTTCATTAGAAATAAGCATTGCTGTTATCATTCTAGAAGATGTATGTATATATTTTTTTTGTCTTTTTTAAACCATCCTATGCAGACCATCTGTTCTCCTCCTGGCTGCTCTAATGGTCATTTTGTTCCCCTGCTGAGTAATCAATGGTTCATTCTTTCCTGGGGCAAAGATTGGACAGACCAGGAGAGGAACTATTGTATATGCCAATTGACAGAATTTTCTTCTTGGCCCTAACCTCCTCACTCACAGATCCCTTTTGTAATTCTGAGTAACAAGCGTGAGCCCCATGATTTAAAAAAAAATTATGAAAGTACAATTGAGCATCAAATGTTAAATGAGCATCCCTATTCTTGTTTAAAGTTATTTTGTCCTGCACCCCATAATGTGGGGAGCAACAACCCCCCCACACACACACACACACATATATATCAACTCCAAGATCCCCATACCTGAGAGAAAGGAGTACTCTGGAGCTTGATATATTGTAAGTTTGCATTTTTGACCAATTCAGTTTTACTGAGTTCTTGAAATGTCAAACTTTAACTCCCAGTAACTGCTCCAGAAGGATTTTGGTAGCTGTAGTTAACCAAGAGTTGTAAAAGTCTTAGTGTGGACTCTGCCCTGCACTTTCATTATTTTGCTTGTGACATTATTGCTTTGTAAATAGTATCTACTGTTCTTGGATCAGGACTCATTGAAACAGTTTTTTTGTTTCTTTTTTTATTTAACATGGCTCTATAGTATTTGACCCCTAGCTGTGTAGATGTTGGTCTTTAAAGAAATGTATTTACTCATCACCTTTCTGTAACCAAGCTAGTCTAGCAAGGACTGCAAAAGAAAAATGAAATGCATATAAAAACAGAGTGCCTTCAGTGAGACATGCAGTCTCATGTGTTGCACCACACTTTCATGACCTTGACATATAACTATGTATTTTGGAAGTGCATGTCTACCTGGAAAGGAGACAAGGCCCAGCTCTGTGTACCCTAGGCAAGTAAGGGGTAATCCATTACATGCAGTAGGATCAGGTGTAAGTGAAATCAATCATCCCAAAGAGGAATTATCAAAAGGTTTTTATATATATTTGTTTTTTATTGATGCTTTGTACTTTAGAAGGCATGTTGCTGAGGCGCTAGAGTTGATTAAAACTTCTACAATATTTTTGGGTCTGCAGCCTGTTGTTTTATTTAAGCCCAGGCAAAGACATTGCCCTTCATCTTCAGGCCCCCCTGGCGGGCTATCTCAAAACATTTTGAGTAACATTTAGGGATCATTTGCATGAATATACGGTAGGATGGATACGAACTCGTAAGAAATGGCTGATTATGACCACTTTTGAATGTAAGCTGATTATTATTACACTGTTACATTACACTCTGTATTGGTGATGTGCTCACAATTGTGATTATGATAACACTACATGGTTAATTTACATTTACTTGTATATAATTTTTTGTCCTGTTTGTATAACCTTGCATTCTCCATTGTAAACATCTCTGTCATGTTTATTTGTGGAGCTTTTCTCCCTGGGCTTCCATAGAAAAAGGACAACTTGTCCAGTTGGACTTTCCTGGTAAACAAATGTAAAGTATAATAAATAAATTGAATTATCAAAAGGAGCTTTCAGTGACAGTTGACTGGTGTGAGGGTAGGTTCCTGCTTCCTCACATTGGGTTTGGAACAGAGTAGAATGTCAAAGGGCTGGAAAATAATCTTTTCTTTTCCTTGGATTAGAGTGTGGAAGATTTTAGGTCATGCATATTCCAAGGTTCATAGGTGTGTACTAGGCTAATGGTCCTGGAGCCTTTACAAGCGTAGCCCATAGGATTACCCTGTCATCGTGCCACCCAACCTTAGTTCCTAGTGCCTCTGTCGGGTAAAGCCACTGGAGTGATCCCTGGAGTGAATTTTCTATTTCCCATCCACTCATCAAGATTTCTCTTGAAGAGGGCCAGTGAGGTGCTCTGCTTGACATGTATGGGAAGTCTGTTCCATAGCATGGACAGTCTCTGGGTTATGGATCTGTCCCTCCAGCATGTTCTGTTGATTGTGGTAATGAGGGTGAGGTCTCTGGAGCATGTGGTGCGGAGGGATTGGGATTTCTTCAGATGTAGCATTTCTAACAGAGCTGGGTCAGACATGGCTTTGTAAGTCAAACAGAGATTGCCTCTAAGTAGGCAATATGAGACAGAGAATAGTTGGAGTTTTTTGAGTCTGTCCATATAGGACAAATGTTTAAGGCCTAGGATCCTCTTTGTGAGGCACTTTTGCGGCCTCCCCAGTTGTTGCAGGTGTTTAGTGAGGTACATGCCAAATGGGGCATTGTACTCAGTGATTGGCCTAATGAAGGAAGAGTAGAGGGAGACAATGACCTCTTTCTTCCTGTATGCAAAACCCTTAGTAATGAGATGTGCCACATAGAAGGACTTTCTGATCACAGTGGCAATGTGGTGGTCAAAAGAGAGGTTGCTGTCAACTTGTGTTCCCAGATCTCTTATAACGCCTTCTGTGTTCAGTGGACTACCATCGATGTGCTACTTCATGGGAATCGGGTTTTTCCCAAAGGGGATGATGACACATTTTTTGGCATTGAGCTTAAGGCCATGGTTCTGACACCAGCCGTTGGTCTGAGTGAGACCTTTCTTTAGGATGTGAGCATCACTTGGGGAGTTAATAATAGCTCCCAACTTGCAGTCGTCTGCGAACTTTGTCAGCCAGAGTCCCTTCGTGTGGGCCTGGACGTCAGAGAAGTAGATACCAAACAGGAGAGGACCCAGGACCGAACCCTGTGGGACTCCACTCGTGACTGGTTGGCAGTCTGAGTTGGAGTCAGCTACTTTCACACTGTGGGTTTTACCTGTGAACCAGTTTGCAACCCACCTAGTGATATAGCGGTTGATGCCTAGCTTAGTGAGTTTTTCCTATGATTCCTGAGTGGGGAATGGTATCAAAGGCCTTGGCCAGATGAAGGTAGACTGTATGAACCACATTGCCTTCATCCACAGCTCTGGTGACTGACTCAAAGAAGTTGAGCAGGCATGATCTACCCTTCACAAAATCAAACTGTGTGGGATCCAAAGTTGGAGGTTCCCTATATCCTTGTTTATTAGGTCCATGATGATGCTTTCCATAGCTTTGCATATCGGACTTCTCAGGCTAATGGGGCAATAGTTCCCAGGGTCTGTAGTTGCTTCTCCTTTGTGGAGAGGGATGACTGTAGTAGTACGCAATTCAGAAGGGACAAAGCCTGAGGGGAGGCTGTGATTGAACAGGGCACACAGGTGAGTTGCCAGTTCACTCTGTAGTTCATGTAGAACACAGCCAGGGATATTGTCAGGTCTCATAGAAACTGTATTCTTGGCCTTAGACAGTGCTGTTTTAACCTGTGCAGCAGTAGTACTGGGTGCCTGGCAATCTACTGGTATTGTGACTGGTCCCTTAGTGGGGAGAGAGGGGTGAAGTTGGCAATGAATGTGTCGGCCAGTATATTGGCAATATCTGCTGGCTCGGTATAGGAGGTACCATTGTGCATTAGCTCAGAGTACATCTAGGTATTTCCATGGAGATTTTTTAGATAACTATAGAAGGCCTTGTGGTTGTCTTTACTATCTGCTGTAATGCAGTTTTCATAGCTAGCTTTAGAGGATTTGATGAGGGATCTTAACTTTTTGTTGAGGCTGATAAGGGAGTTTTTCCAATCTTGGGACCTCACCTTATTCCGCATCAGTTTCCTCTTTCTGTTGTAGAGTTTGTTTATGGCAGGGGACCACCAGATTGGCTTACTTTTTTTGGAGGAGAGCATCTTGGTTCTATTGGGTATGGCAAGATCCATGCATTTGTGTATGTGTTCGTACAGTGCATTGGTGTATGATTCAGCGGTCATGCAACCGATCTCCATTTGCATAGGTGCAGTGAAGTTAGCCACCTCTGTTTTTATGAGCCCAAAGTTAGCTGTTCATTGGTGATAGTGGCTAAAGATATATATCTCAAAGTGCCATCTTCTGCAATTTGGAAGCAGACAGCAGTACTGTTACACTGTGTTACCCCGATGTAGTAACATATTCTTGCCTTCTCTGCCTTTTAGACATTCCTCTCCCGATCATTTGTGAGGCTGTTGCCTGGGTGTCTTTAGCCATGTTGCTGCCACCACATTTCCAGTATTTTGCCCAAAGGGTAATCCAAGCTATTTAATGGGATTGGGGATTGTAGCAGGATCTGAACAGCATCACTCTCAGCAAAGTGCTAGTGCTTGAAGTACTGCACATCTTGTGGGAAGAACTAGATTGTTGTAACTGCCGCGATTTCCAGTGTATATTCAGTGGCCCCTGTCCATACATCCCCTTCATGATGTTGTGTTAGCCTGGGCATCTTTTCTTGTTGAAGGTATTTCCCAACCAGAGAAAGCTGGGCCAATGTGGAGATTTGAGACTTTATGAAAGTAATAAGGACATTAATAAATCTCAGCAGTTAGTGTAGCGCCCACAAAAGGAGCACTACTGTCTTTCTCGAAACTACCATTTTCTTCTTTCTGCATACCCTCTCTCAGGTTGTGGAGGTCCTGGAATGTCAGTACAATATGTGCATGGTCCTGCACATGCTGTCAGTAACAAGTAACAATACCTCTGTTGCACAGTTGTACCATTGTTATACCTGTACAGTTTTATATCCTCAGTGGTGGAGTAATAAGCCTCACTTCCCTGTTTTCTCAGGGAAATTGAGCAGCCTAGTATATACTCAGTCTTTCCATCTCTGACTAGTTCTGTAGGGACCTTGATCAGCAACCTGACAAGTCATGAGTATTGTGGTCAGCAGCTCTCTGTTTTTGTTTAAACTGGCTAGCAGTATGGGTTGTAAAACTCAGTTAGTAAAAAGTAGCAGATTGTAACAAAGGCAGTTTGGGCAGCCTCTTGGAGCCCATGAATTCAGGGAGCCCACTATAACAATTGATATCACGATACAGGGAAACTCGGTACAAAACTTCTGCCTTTTTTATTTATGTACTTTTTTATGTTTAGCACTTTTAGTTAGCTTATGTGCCGAATGCAACAAATGTGACAGTGACTTACATTATAGACTTTTTTTTAAAATAGTTTTTAAATGCCACTGTGGGTTTCTGCTTATACCTGGGTGGCTGACTTTGGACATGTACTGTTTATGAGAAACTCTTTTTCCCGGTTTCCACTTATTTCTGATGTTAGAAGGTTTTGAGGGGGGTGGACTTCAAAATAGAATGTCAGATGCTTAGATCAAGGAGAACTGGGTCATTAGAGGAAGCTGGGGAAAGGTGCAGCCTGCAGGTGCATCACATAGGTACAAGAGCTACATGCTTCCAAACTACATTTTTGAATGACGGTAGTAGCAGGTGAGAAATGGATATGGGAGACTTAAATGGCTGCAGGTAATACGTAAGTAAATGCCATATAGAATTAAATAACAGTGTTGTAGCCCTGAGTTAACTAAGAAGGATTATCTAAATAAATAGATAAGTAATGAGGGAGCAGAGGACAAAGACCCACAATCAGGGATCATTTTTAAATGTCCATTAATTCACTTACGCAGTTAATAAAGCATTTTGTATCAACATGTATTTTGTGAAGAATATAGAGTGTGGAAACTGTAATGTCTGAAGTTATTGACTTGACTGTAATCCTCAGAGATTTACTAGAAAAATCAAAAAGTTTATGAAGGATAGCAAGCAACATTGAGACACAGGCAATTAGCACATTCTGCCAAATCAGGGACAGATGAGATTTTTTTCTTTTTTAAACATACAGAAAAATGGGATTAAATAGATGTACAGCTTGTGAGACCATACTGAATATCTGAGCAACAGTATAAAGACAGATGGTGATTATTTAGAACATCATACCTTGCTTTACTGCTGGTCCAGAATATCAAAACATTGTAAAAGGTCTAGTGTTTTGCATGATCACTGGATCCGTGTATTAACTTCTCTGTCTGTTTAGACTTATAGCTATTTGCCCTCATGCAGATCTGAGCCGGTAACGTTTTCACACAGATGCTTCGCCAGCACTCAAGCTCTTCCCACCTCCCATAATGCATTGCTTCTCACTCCTATTGTTCCTCAGATCTTGTTTGCTCTGCATGAGACGTGATCCTCCAGCACTCATCTGTATCCTTCAGATTACTGGATTGTTTCCTCGTCATTATAGCTCTGTCTGTGATTTCTGTTTTTATATATAATCATGTATGTTTACTTTTTCATACCACAGATTTTACTCATGTCCTCTCTTCTTTACTGAGGACTACCCAAGCCTACATTGCTTCTAGTCAGTTTTCTGAGAGGAACTTTTTTGTTCCTTAACTTTCCCTTCCTTTTCCTATTCAAGGTGTTTTTCCATTTCCTCCCTTCACCACTTTATTTATATTTACATTAATATTGCCACAATTATGGAGAAAGCTTTGAACTTCTGGAAGTGCTGAAGATGTGGAAATCTTTTTCCTGCAACAGCACAGTACTCAACCAACAGCTTTTCTTCGCCAGAGGAAAAGAACAGCACAAGGATAAGGTCAGAAGTAAAGCAAGAGAGAAAACAAGAAAGGGAAAAGAGGAAAAGATTGCATGCCCCTCTCCTTCTCCGATCCAAAAATTGCCAAACTGTCTTATTCTCCTATTCAATCAGTTCCAAGCTGATTGGAACAGACTATTTCTAGACTTTGACACTAAGACCACTGTTATTCTGAATAGGTCACCTTACAGAGATACGTCAGCTAGTAGCAGGTCCTCGGAGAGGGAGCTCTCCAGTTTCCTGGATTAGAGCTCTCCCTAAGTTTCTTACTGTAATTCTACCAGGAGTGTCATAGATATTGACTGAGAGCAAATGATGAGGGCATTCGTCAAGGCTGAGATACAGATGTCTGTCATCCCATCCCCTTCTACATCTAGGGGCGATCAGGTTGGCCTACTAACCCCTGTTTGCACTGCTCCTTCCCTGTCACATCTTTTGGTGCCCATGTCCTTAAAGTTGAAATCCATCCTGGATCACCCCTTGTCAGTGTAATTGGATCCCTGTCATTTGACACCATCCATGCATCTCACCCACTCAACTCAAAACCTTCAGAGCCAGGTGTGTCTCAGTCCAAAGTGGTTGAGCCCGAGGCCTCAGTGCTGTCTGTAGTGCTGACCTGTTCATTTGTTTTCAGTATATGGGTCCACAGTGCTGGCCACTTTAGCTTTGATTTCAGTCCCAGAGCCGACCTGCACTTCACAGTCAAGGGCATGCCAATTGGTATGATCTGCCTCTTTCTCTTTGGAAGCTTAGTTGGTTCACTTTGGTATAGCTTTGTTGCCATCAGGATCTGTTTTGGCATTAATATTTTTGAGAGGCTCATCATCGATCCATCCATGTAGGAAGGGGATGCTTCCCCCTGTTTTGGCTCTGTACCGATCAGTCTGAGTCCTTGACTTTCCATTTTTGTCCCAAAGGACAGTTCATCTGCAAAATTCTCAAACCCATCCTTCATCAAGGCTTCTGGATTCCCCCCGGGGTTCCAAGAAAATGTCAATGCAAAAGGAGGCACATTGATTCTCCTACCAAATCACTTACATGGGGCACAGACATCATCCAAAGGAAAGGCTCACGTGATACTGACCCACCCTGAGGACACCAGCTTTGGGGAAATCCTGGAACTAATGCATCACAGGGAGAACTTGGCCCACTGTCCCCCACCCCACCACCAGATGATTAAGTGTTGTTTGAGGCTTTCTAGTCCGTCTTCTCTGCTTCCTGAGTGGTCCTTTCCACTGACCATCTCATCGGGCTGGTAATAGAGAGAGCATGGCAGGATCCTGAAGTGGTAGAACGTATTCCCTGCAAGCCATATAAGATCGTAAGACTTCCCAAGGAGCAACTATGTTGAAGCAACAGTCCTCTGATTTATTTCTATTGTAGCTGCAGTGACCATTAAGGAAGGAGCTGTCAGAAAAGAGCTCCACGGTCCAGCCTCCTAACAGGACATCTAGGATGATGGACCGTTTTGGAAAGTGTGTCTGTTCTTTGGAAATGTTTCTCCTGAAGGTATTGAAGTATATACCTCACATGACCAGTTTCCATAGGCATCTAGTTGAACAGGCCTTGGATTCCTTCAGGAGACCTGCCACAGTGGAAACTAAGAAATAAGTTTAAGCTCAACTTTCTATTATGTTGTCTCTTACAAATCTGTCCAGGAGGCTGCTTCACAGTTCAGCAGATGGGGCAGCAGGCAGTTACATTTATGCCACCATGCCTAGTTGTGCTTGTGCAACTCTGAGAACAACTTTAAGGCATTCTTCATTAATGCCCCTTATGGCAAATCATCACATCCAAAAGTTCAGTAAACCTTGCTGAAGAGTGAGGAGAAAGGTGAACTATTGCCATAGCAGTACGTTTTGAAAACTCTTAGAGGTCCTTTGCTAGGAACCAGGTGGGTCACAAAAGTATCTGGTGACAAGTATTAACAGGAAAAATGCTCAACATCTTCAAATACTAGTGTAAGTAATGTAAACTTAGTTTACAAAGTGACCTGGCTAAGCATCAGCTCCAGTCTACTACCACCCTCCTGTAGAAATCGTCAGTCAGCACACCGTGACATACCTACTTTTGCATTACCCCTTTAGTAGAGCAATATATAAAGAGGATTGAAAATGCACCATTCAGAAAGATTTTTGTAGATTGGGACACTACCTCAGGGACAGAAAGGGTCCACAGAATGAGGGGTTCAGGGGTCTCTTTTCAGGGAAACCTGCTCAACACTTATAAAAGGTTGGCCAACTGCTCCCCTCTGGGGGCACTCTGAGGCCATCATTCACTTATTTGGTCAGCTGTCACAAAGGGTAAATGGCTGAAGAATATTTTATCCAGAGGCTGCATCATAATCTTTATATCTGTTCCCAAACAAATTTCACCCCGTCCTTCCAGACATTCCACCACAGCAAAAGAAGATGGTTACTCAGGAGATTATTCAAATCCTGTAAAAAAGAGCTCTGCAACAGGCCCCAGAAAGCCATAAATGATCCACAGTCTGCTCAGGATTCTTTGTAGTTTCAAAGATGACAGAGGACCTCAGACCATTTCTAGAGCTTAGTGAGATGAATTTCGGTGTAAAGAAGATGATGGTCATAATGCAGCCTGTCCTTCCATGCAGGGATGCAAGAAGGGTATTGGCTGGATATTTACCTCCATATCAAAACTGCAAAAAGTCCGAAAGGTTCCTTTGCTTCCATCTAGAAGTCAGACATTACCAGTTCCAGTCCCTTCCCTTTGGTGTCACACCAACCCAAGAGTGTTCACCAAGTGCATGTTTGCAGCTGTTGGCCCATCTTGTACTGAAAGGGTTCCAAGTGTTCCACTATTTTGATGATTGGCTTCTTGCTGCAGATACAGAAAAACTCCTTATTTCAGGAAAAGATTACTTGCTCTTTCTTTCAATCCTTGGGTATCTCAAGAAATTTCAAAATATCAAACGTGGAATCAACCCAATATTTAGATTTCATAGGTCGCGGTATGGAGACGACAACAAAAATTGCAAGACTGTCAGGGAAAAAAAATTGCAAGACACACTGCATAAAGGCCACGTCCCCTTAAGCTACAAGTCATAGATCTTCTTCAGCACGATTCCCCACCAGCCTCCCTGGTACTGTGAACACCGGGAATGATTGCAGCAGCCATTATGCTGGTTCCTCACAACAGATATCACATGAGTGTGGCACAATGCACACTTGGCATACAGTGATTCCAGTCCAGTCAGTCACATCTGTTTCCTGTCTGAGTATCCAGAGTTTGCGAGAATCATCTGAAGTGGTGGATTCAATCCCTCCAGTACAAGCAGGCCATCCCTTTGTTTTTTCCCTTCTGTCCGCCATGTTACCACAGATGCCTCCTCTCTGGGATGGAGGAGCAGTAAAAAGGAAGGCCAGTCCAAGGCATGTGGTCACACCAAGAGGTTTATCTGCACATCAGTATGCTGGAAATGAGGGTGATCCATTTAACATTGGAGGCACTACAGGGCTTCTTTCTTGAGGGTGTGATTATGGTAAACACAGACAACACCTCAGTAATGTAAGAAGCAGAGAGGAACGTGGTCATACCTCTTATGCCAAGATAACAAGATTGTGTGGTAATGGGCAATGTCTTCACAATGTTTTTTTGATCGCAGTACACATTCCCGGTCTGACCAGTCTTTTAGAGGATCAGTTACTGCATCCTGGTACCTCATGAGTGGTCCCTGAACCCCACAGCAGCACATAAAATCTTCAACTACTAGTGCCAGTGTTGTTGTAGCCTGTTTTACCTCCCCAACAGGTACAAAATTCAGCAGTTACTTTGCCGTCATCCCTCCACTGGGACAGACACCTAAGGATGCTGTGGTCCATCCTGATCTTCTGTATGCACCCCCCCCCCCGTTCCACAATTGACATGTCAATTTCTGCAGAAAGCTCTGTGCAAGACAAAAATTATTCTCATAAGACAATTCTGGTAGAGGCAAATTTCGTTCCCAGAGCTCTAATCTCACCTAATACAACCTCCATGCGTACTAGATCCTCAACCAGATCTCCTGTTTCACCAATCCTGTCAGCCTCATCAGGACATCACTTGTTTTTTCCAATTCCATTGATGACCAGTAACCCAACCCTGTCTACCAGAGTCATTCAAATTCTGTCTGCCACTCAGAAACAATCTACCAGAACATTATAAGGGACTAGACCTCTTTTCAACTATTCCTTCAATAGTGCCAGTCTTACTTACCTTATTTATTTCTGGTTTCAACTATTCAAACATTAAGCTTCGTAGCAGCTTTTTCACATTTTCATAAAGCTATCTTTACATGTTTTCTGGCTTCCCAAAAGATCTGTAAGGCCTTTTTAAAATGAAACACATATCCTGGAAAAACCTTACTACTAGTAGCTGTCACCTCAGCCAAATAAATATCATTTATGCTTTTTCTTCAAACCACCATACCTGATTTTCCATAAAGATGGAGTCTTCCTCAGGCCACATCCTATCTTTGTTCTTAAAACTACTCTTGAGGAAGCCATGAATCAAACCATTTATGTATTAGTTTTATTTCCAAACCACACAAATAAAGAAAATATATAATAATTTTTAATTTGGAATTTCACAGACAACTAAAATCCGTAAGTGCAGAACTGTCTAAAATCTGTGTCTGCTGTCTTAGAAAAATTAATATCCCTTTCCCAAAATAGCTTATGTAAGAGGTAAAGAATTTAAATATACCACAGAGAGTGAAGAGTTGGAAGACAAGTTTTTGTGTGACGTGTGTCAAGATGAAGGGAGAAGATAAGTGATTCCATAACCCAAGAAGGTGAAGAATGACGCCAGAGCTGTAGCAAGGGTGGGGCAAAGGGGGTGGCTGCCCAAGGTGCAAGCTAGCACAGTTGGTAATACAAATCGGGCAGAAGTGGAGCTCCATCTATGCACTGCCAGCATTCATTTAATATCATTGTTTGGCACTGATGCTATTATTCAGCCATTTAAACAGTTGCAGTTGTGCAGCTGTTTAAATGAATGAGTGACTTTGACTTTTCTAAAATATTGCTTCAGTCAAGAAAAACTTTTTTTTTGCCCCTCAACTTCATTTTTTTTTGGGGGGGGTCCACTCTGAGAATTGGCCAGCATATCTGTTTACCTAGCTGCTGCTCTGGATGATGTCAGTAATGTTAGTAGGAATAGAGGTTTGTTGGAAGGGAGAGAGAGAGAAAAACAGAAACAGCTGTAAGCTGCTCTGCATTCCCCAAACCACATGGACTTCTAGCACCCAGTTTTTCTGTTTAGACCTACAGCTGATAGAGCCTCCCTAAGGTTGCAGAACCCTTTGCTCACTTTCCCCTCATCTTGTATACTTGTTTTCACTTGTGATTTTCTTCTGTCTTTACTGTCATTCTCTGGGACAGTTAATTTCTTTTCTCTCCTTTCAGCACACCAAGTGAAATAATTTAAACAAACTATGCTTTTGTAAAGTGCTCAAAAAGTTTGAAATGTAGTGCTGCAGTGCATATTTGTTGTTTTAATTCCACACACCCAAAATTGCCTCGTGTGTCTGATGGATTTTCAAATTTTTTTATCTTTTAGAAGTTATCATCTCTTTAAGAGGACAATTACATGTGTTAAGTTAGAGTAAAAAAAATATTTCCTCACATTTCTCCGAGTGGCTTTTCTTCTCAACTTCAAATTGTGTCTTCTTGTTGCCTGTTTCTAAATCTGTATTGATCAAACCATAAAAGTGACTTTGCTCACCAGTCTTAATTTGCCTTAATTTCTTTGTATTGCTCACCTTAGCCGACTGCCTTATGCATTGCTGAGACCCGTGCCTCCATTGAGTTTAGTCAGTGAACCCACTGACATTGTTAAAGATTGGCTTCCAGCAAAATAAAAGTATGACTGAAACAACTTTAGAATAAACTGCGGTGGTGGTGCTGCTGTAGCATTGTTGCCACACAGTAAGACGTTGTCCTATTCGATTCTCAGCTAGAGCGTCTTGTGTGTGGAGACATGCGTGAATGGGCGTACCTTCGTTGAAGGTTGTGCGTCAGGGCTGGCAACTCGGCACATAAAAATCTACTGCCAATCATTAGCGGACCGGAGTTCCGCTGTGGCGATCCCTAACCGGGAAAAGCCGAAAGACCCAACAACTGAAACAACTTTAGATTTTGGTTTGCGCACTTTCTGCTAAATTGATGTAGTTCATGTGAATTTTAAGATGATTCTTTGCAATGAAGGATGGCTGTATCAGTGATGTTTTAGGGCACTTGATATATTCATCTATATATTCCAAAATGAAAACATATGAAAACTGTGATTGCCTCTGCAGGTCACAGATGTGCTTTATTAAATTTTAGCTGGCAGATAAGGCTACTGTGATGACTTGCATCTTGTTTAACATGAAGTTCCTTAATACTGTTAACTGACTTAGGATTTTATTTTGCACTGCTTATAAATAAACTACTGCTAATAGCCGACTGCCCTTCCTAGTAGTGTACTAATAATGCAGCTGAGACAGAATCTGTATATGACCTTACAAAATAATGCTGTTGGGCCAGTTGTCAGATACTAGCTTACTGCTAAATGTAAACAAACTTATTCCAATAGCCTTTCCTAACAAATCTTCTTTGACAGGTACATGAGAGAGAAATCAGACTGGAAATATTACGTTGAACTATGACAGCTGTTTTTATGGTGTGCCCTTGGCAATGGTGTTGAATATTGGCTTACACACAGAGAAAATTTCCTCTAAAAGTTTTTTATGTTTGCTGCACCAGACATGGAACACGTGAAACAGCATTGGAAACAATATACTGTTGCCCTACACTTCCTGTGAATCAACTTATTATTTCCATTGCACATATGAAAATATGATTTTTTTTATCTAATGCTCAACATACCTGAGTTTCAGAATTTGTGGGATGCGCTGGAGGTTAAACTTACACCACAAAAATTAATTAAATGCCTGGACTGTAGAAGTGGAGTAACATATATCCATCTATGACACTAAAGGTCCAAGGTTTCAGAATTTTTTTTTGTTTGCTTTTAACAAGCTAGATTCCACATTACTCATTGCAGTCCTCTCATTAATACCGACTGAGAAGAATCTTTCCACAGTACTGGGGAGATGTGTTCATCAGCAGTGCTATGGGATATGTAACATTCACATGAAATGCCATCAGGTTAGGCACATAATTTAACATTGCATCTGAAAGACGGTTTCTCAGAAGTGCAATACCCCCCTCCCCATTGCTGCAGTACAGTGCCAGTACTTCATGTGAATCCACATATCCTGTGTGAGATAGTATAGCTCAACCTCTGATCTCTGTGTCAGAGGTGAGTGTTCCTGTAGTACTGAGAACTGGCTAGAGATGATGGCCTTTCCTTAGACGGGAGAATGTGGGGACACTGAGGAGTGATGTCTTTCATATTTTGTGCTGAGGCCAGGAGTTTAGCAGATAGTCTACACAAATTTTTACCAGAGCTAGAGCATGCCTGTGTTTGTGAGTAGAAGTGTACACACAGTGCCCTGATATTGTGGTTTGTTTTTTCACCTTACCCAAAAAATGGATACATTATCTTACCGAAGTAGCTGCATCACAGTGCAGGGTAGAATACACCTCCATTAAACTAGTTGCATTTTACCAAAATGGTTTCTGGAGAACCACCATTTCTACAGTTTGCCAAAACCAGAAGCACTGAACATAGAGGATATTTTAGTGATTGAATCATTCAGAGACTGAGGTGAAGTCAGTGAAAACTGTGTTCTTTAAAGACATTGTCATTTATGTTTCAGCCGTAAAGTTTACAAGCACTGTGCTGGTTACTTGATTTATTGTTAAGCATGTGCCACTGTTCTATGACAGATTCTGGTGTTCCAGTTGTGGATAAGTGTGCAGTGCTTCAGTGAATACATAAGGTAGGCCTAATAATTCATCCTTGTGGATGTGAAACAACTGGCTGTGGATGTCATATTCTTAGTGTAGGTCAGCTAGGATAAAAAGGTGGTTAAGGCAAGATCCTCCAGTCAGTTTGTAGTTAATGGAGCACCTTGATTATGTTGCAATATTGATAAAAAGTCAGACTACTTAAACACTACAGTAGTGCAAGACCCGGGTATCTTAACATTTGGTAAGCGCCCCACCCCCACTGTTAAGATAAGCTACAAATGACAGTGCTGACCAGTAAACCACAGTAGCAGAACTCTTAAAAAAAAAAAAAAAAAAAAAAAGCTTACTTTCTGACTGCTGTGCCTCCAATCTCTCCCTGATTTTCACACAAAATATTGCCCCTGACATGTTGCTGTCCATTTGACAGAGCTCCCTACGTGCTTTACTGGCTGTGTAAGGCAGCACAAAACTCTGCTCCCTTTTTTTTTTTTTTAATAACTCTAATAAGTAGTAGATGACAAAGCTTCATGCACTATGAAGAATTATTATTGGGTCTCCAGTCGTAACCATGTATTGTGTTCTCGACATGGACACTTAGGTTCACATCTCGAGCTTTGCTTCTGGGATGAACTTTTTGGCATCAATGTCTCTTAACACATAATAAAGCTGTTATGACTGAAGATCTGCTCTTAATCCATTATATTGTAAGTAGCAGAATCAGAGACTTTGAGGAGTTCCAGCACCCCCTTTTTCACTGCTGGACTGTCGCATCTTCTGAGATTTCCCACCTTTCAAAATCGTAGTTAATGCTGCTACCTGTCTACTGGCTTAAAATGCATCACTTTTTGTTTTCATGTAATGTTTTTTTTTTCTTTTCTAAAAACCCTTAATCTGAAATATTTAACACAGTGAGATAGTTGATGAAGATGGATGCAGGGCTATGTTTTTTGAGGTGCTGGAGTAGACCTCTGAGAGGAGGGTAAGATGTATCTTTATTTTGGGTATTTTGATTGTGAACCAAATACACCAAACTCCACAGCAACGGAAATAACAACACAGACTGAGAATAAATAAAATTTAATTGTGATTCTGGTACCTCGGCCTTCACCTTCAAATGGAATAATTTACATACTCAGAAACAAGCCTATAAGAACCACCTCACATTTCATTAATTGAAATCGATTAACATTGTTTCAAAAATTTAAAGCCATATTTACAAAACTTCTACTAAACACTTTTAACTATAATTATTGCATGTTAAATACTTTTACATTAAATAGTAAATAACACAATAATTCCCATTAAACATCCACCAATATTATTCATATTTCCAAATTCATGCCATTAGGATAGAGAGTATTGAAGTTAATAATATATTTAGATTCCATATTTAATAACCTCCTCTGAAAACTATGGTTTGTCCCCCCCATCCCACCAGTTTTTTTTCAAAACAGGGTGGTCAAATATAAAAGATTTATTGATGACCTCTTGTTTTTTTATGCAAGGGGAACCCCAAAGAATTTGAAGAGTTTATCTCTAGCTTAAAAACTAATCCATGTGGGTTGGACTTTACCTTTAATTTAGGTGGAGACAAAATACAATATCTAGATGTGGAATTTTATGTGGGTTTAGATGGAAGAATACAACATAAACCTTTCCACAAGACCACAGCGGTTAACAGTTTTTTACATTCATGTAGTATGCATAGTTTCCATCTTATTGAATCATTGCCTATTGGGGAATTTAAACGTATTGCAGGCAATATTTCAGAGAAGGATAAATGTAAAGTGGAATTTGATCGAGTACATGAGAAATTATGTGCTAGAGGGTATTCCCATGATAGGATAAAGTTAGCTAGAGCTAAAGTAAAAAAAAGAATTGGGGTTATTGCATGATTATCAAAGTTCCTTAGGTAGTGTAAGAAAATATAAAAATAGGAACAACAGAAATGGGGGAAACAATGATATCAAAGAAAGTGATGAGAAAAACAGGATATTTTTTGTCAATAGATTTTCAGCTTTTTCCTCCATTTTAAGAAAACTTGTGATGGCGTTGTGGCCTATCATCAGTAATGATGACAATTTGAGAAACATTATTCCTAAGGAAGTGATTTTTTCTTATGGTAGGTTTCAAAATTTAAAGGAGCTAGTAAGAAACAAAGGCAGAAGGAAAAAGTTGGCTAACGCAGGTGCATATGCATGTGGTAGATGTAAGGTATGTGATAAGATTAGGAATTTAGATGGTACTAGGATCAATGGCATTTTGTATAATGCCATAGATCATTTTGATTGTAACTCATTTGGGGTTATTTATGCTATTGGGTGTAATTGTCCTGTACAAAAATGGTATTTGGGACAAACCAAGCGTAAAGTAAAATTAAGAATATTAGAACATCTAGGAGACATTAGAAATGCAAGGCTTGATAGTCCGGTGGCTAGTCATTTTCATAAAGAACATGGAGGTTCGGTGAGAGATTTAATTTTTAGTGTTATAGCCAAACCTTATGGGATGGGGGGGACAAACCATAGTTTTCAGAGGAGGTTATTAAATATGGAATCTAAATATATTATTAACTTCAATACTCTCTATCCTAATGGTATGAATTTGGAAATATGAATAATACTGGTGGATGTTTAATGGAAATTATTGTGTTATTTACTATTTAATGTAAAAGTATTTAACATGTAATAATTATAGTTAAAAGTGTTTAGTAGAAGTTTTGTAAATATGGCTTTAAATTTTTGAAACAATGTTAATTGATTTCAATTAATGAAATGTAATGTGGTTCTTATAAGCTTGTTTCTGAGTATGTAAACTATTCCATTTGAAGGCGAAGGCCGAGGTACCAGAATCACAATTACATTTTATTTATTCTCAGTCTGTGCTGTTATTTCCGTTGCTGTGGAGTTTGGTGTGTTTGGTTCTTAGTGGCTGTTTTTGGCAGTTTTGGTGTTTTTTGGTATTTTGATTGTGCCCAGATTTCACAGGCTGTGATCACTGAGCAATTTTTGCAAGGATTCCACATTTTAATAACCTTCACGTTTATCTGGTTCAGTGGTGTCTTGTAGAACCTGAGTTTTAATTTGTTAAGTTTTTGTTTGATTGGCAAGAAGACTCAGTAGAGGCTAAAGTTATCAAAACTAACCTTTTCATCATGTGACAGGCTGGATAAAAGTGGCAGTATAGTTAGTGGCTATGTACTTGGTTGCAGACCTGACCTTACCAAATGTAATTTGAATCTTGTTTCTAAGTGAGGCAAGACCGAGCTAAGCAGTTTAATGGGGGGTTAACTGTTCAAAGAAGTACTTTGAAGTACTGTGCAGTCTCTCTTCCTTTCATGCTTAACTTGTTTTTCCTCTGCAGATGCCTAAAGAATACATGACACCTAGAAATGCAAGGTTTCATTTAAAAAAAAATTATAAAGTAGTGAAGAAGTTAGAAAATAATTCAAATACAATAGTGTGCTGCCTTCATGTTGCAGAGGAGGTAAACTCTGATTTTGACCAAGGTTTGTTTAGCAGGTCTAGGGTCTGTAGTCTGAATCATCATCATGTGGAGGGTGGCATAAAGCTGTGCAGCTGGAGTGACACTTGACAGATTTTTAGGAGCCAGCTTTATGCAGAGACTTTATGCATAGCCTAACAAAGAGCGATTAGCATTTTAGCTGGAAGCACAGGTGGGTGGAAGCATGCATTTTTGCTTTGGGTCAAGACTGCAGGCATTACGCAGTGCCTGTTAACCACTACATGAAGAGGAGGGTAAGTGCACAAAAATCCTTACTTTCTCAAATGTATATTTAGCATCTGCATATCTTCCTCGAACTCTAACATTAGACCAGTGTATACAAGTTGATCTGAGTTCAATAACCCAGAAGTTTGTCTAGGCTTCTTCCCAGTTTACTACCTTGTCTCCTTTTATTACCTGCTCCCAAACTGTTTGTTTTTTTTTTTCTTCTTTTTTTTATAGGGTCAATACATTTTCTTTTGTAACTTTCTTACTACTCTGTATAATATGTTGTATTGGTGGTGGTCTATTTTCCCAAGGTGTAACTAATTTTATTGTGAATACTTGCGTAATGGTTTTATGTATGCAAGACTGTTTTCCTAGATCTGCCCTAATGTCCACATGTGATCCTGTTGTTACCTTGTCAGGTACTATGCCTGTGGATGTGGGCATATGTTTTGTATCTTGAATCAAATGTATTAGTTTAAGTTGGGTGATCTTATGGTATGCCTCCAAATCTAGAAGTCCTAAACCACCTTCTTTTGTCAGTATTAGCTTTCCTCATTGCGCTGTTTGTCTTTTGTTATCCCAAGGAAACTCTTTAATGTATTTTTTCTTGTACTTCCACATCTCACCTGTCATTTGATACGTACAAACCTGATCTACCTAAAGATCCAAATGGTATGAAAAACATCTTAACCTCTTGTGTCTTATTGCCAATTTGAATGCATATTAATGTCTATAGCCTTATCTTATAATCTTTTGAATAATTTTTTCACGTTTCTTTAGCTCCTTGCTCAGCATCCCCTTTCAGCAAATTGTGTCTGATTTTGTCATGGGCATACAATATACTGTTACTAATCCAGAACACGATATAAAAATTATATTTGATAAACTGAAATATTTTACTAGTATTGCAATATAAAGTAAGGGAACCCAAAGCAAAGGCTATATCATCCAGGGCATGATTTGATACAGAACTTCCCCTTTTTGTGGAAGCTATTTTTCCTTTTAGTATTTCTCCATTTATGTCTAGCTATTTTTGATTGTCTTATGTCTCTGGCTATTGGCTCTAAATACAAAGCAAGGAATAATGGTGAATGTGGTCACACCTGCCTGGTTCCTGTTGTAAGGCTAAACTCTAGACAGCTCACCACCACACTTCACCCTTGCTTGAGCTCCTGTTATATATTAGTGTTGTCAATGTTTGTGGAAGCTCAAATTCCTCAGATTTCTTCATAAATTCCCAACTCGCTCTATCAAATGCTTTTAGGCATCCAGACATATTAACATGTTATTGCCCAGTGCATTCTTTTGAATCATAAGGGTTCTGTTAATATTGCCAAGTACTTGCCTACCTTCAATAAACCCACACTGATCCAGGTCTGCTATTCTTGGCAATGTCTTTGTCATTGTTTTTGCCAAAATCGTCATGCACTTTGTAGTCATGATTTAGAATGTAAAAGGAACCAGGCATTCTTGGTTACTCTTACAATATGAGGAGCACAAGAGAAGTTAGATCAGTCCTGATGTGTGACATTGCAGAAGGTCTGTAGTCATCACCCTAGCTAGCCTGAGAGTTCTACATCCTTTGTTTTTCTGGTGGTGGGATGTAAAACGTTGTATAAGATGCTGAAAATGTTATGAAAACAAATGGTACAATTGTCATAGGTTCATAAGTACTTACTTTTTGATGTGTGAGGATCTTGGTATATAGGTATGCTGCCAGCTGTCCATCTTACCCAGCTAGCTTAAAAGTCAGTTTCTGGTGTGCTTTCTTCATTCCCATTAGGCTCTGGTCAATGATAGCTCTCAGTCCTGCTGTTCTTCCAAAGAAGACAAGTAGCCATAGTACACACTGTCTCTTTAACTTCAGTTGCATAATCCATTTCTAGACCCATGTCTTTGGAATCACAATAACAGATCCAGCCACTTTCCAGGGGGCCAGAGGAATAAAATTTCGGTGCAACCTCCAGGGCTTAAAGGTTTTAATATTTATTTTAATGCTTTTGCATACCGTGTCAGATGTGACCCGTTTGTTTACTAATACATCAGGACTTTGGCTTTCTTGCAGTTTATATTTACTGATTGATTGATTTCTTATTTAATGCTTTATTGCATTTTGGCAAGCAGGTAAATCCTAATTGACCAAGAGCCTTTTTCAGTAGGGCTCCAAGGTACAAATGTGTAAGATACTGAAAATGTTATGAAAACAAATGATACACTTAGGTTTACCATCAAAATGTAGATTGCACATCGTCAACACCGCTTATGGGAACTCTGACTGCTGAAAAAGTCAAACACCGGTCTTCTGAACCGCAAAATCTCGCCCTCTTTTTGACCCATGTTAGCACTTATTTTTAGGTATGGAGCAGTCAAAAATGTTGGCGTTCTCTTTTTTTTTTTTTTCAGCATTCTGAAAAGTTGGCCATACGAATTTCACTTAAATTTGTTGACATTGTGCACATTCGGCTGTGTGCATTCAACATTTTGATGGTATACCATACAATTGTCATAGGTTCATAAGTACTTACTAGGTTATTGATGTGTGAGGATCTTAAGAAGCCTAACCTTAATATTCCCACTATAGTTTTTTAGCCCTTTTGTTTTTTGTATGAATAACTCAGAGGTGGACAGAACAAGGATATGTTTTTTAAATACCTTTATTAATCACAACCATTTTAACAGTTTCCATTTAAATACAATGTACATCGCAAATATTTTCTTTGCTACTATCATCAGTCCAACATTACAAAAAAATTGTAATTCCTGCCTAATCTTAAACCTCACTCTTCCTCCTTAACATTATTATGAATTTTTTTATTCCCACAATTTCCATTTACTTCTATGTAATTTGCTCCTATTTTCTAAAAATCCCTCTTTCAGTTCTTTTATCTCTTTGTAGTATTCAATACCACAGATACAGTTGGTGTAGACTTTGGTTTCTATTTTCTAGTAATTGTTTTTTGGCAGCCAACAGAATTAAATTTAATAAGGCTTTACTTTTGCCTAGGCAGTTCAGATCCTGTATCCCAGTACAAAATAATAATTTCCTTACTTACAGCCATTTGCTCACCAATATTTCTGATAGAGTACTCTGTAGGGAATTTTTTGAATTTGCCAACTCATTATACTCCCAAAACATATGTGCCCAGTTGCCTCTTTCTTCGTCATTACACCTCCAACATGTGCTATCTACTTGAGGAAAACTTGTTTGACGTCTGCTTAGGGTATAAAAATACCTATGCAAAGACTTCCAAGTAAAGATCCAAAACGTTCTGGACTTAGTTGCATACTTGAAAGCCACATAATTGTTTTCCCATTGTTTTCTTGTAAATTGCTTTTCCAATGCCTATTCCTAATCTTTTCTAACCTCCTCTGATTGATTCTTACAGTTATCAAGCAATATTTTATATGGCCTACTAATTATCCCTTTTTAACAGCTGTTTCTGTTCTAAATTCTAGTAAAAATTCTACAAGACCAGGTCTTTCCCATAAAATTCCCCAATCCCTTTATGTTTGCCTGTACTCTTGAGGTCAAGCCCTGGTAAGGAAGGCAGTCTCTAGCCTGCAATCCAAATGCCTTCTTGACCTTATCCCAGTCTGTCATATTCATGCTTGAGTTATTTGCTCCCAAATGTCTTAGTTCCTTTGCCAGGTTTCTTCAGTATATTTCAGCCTCCTCTTGCCTATTTGCTGTACCCCTACTTTCAGTTATCCCTAGTGGCAAAATCTCCTTTCTCCATTCTGGTATTGGCTTAGTTCTTAGAATACTTGCTGCCACTTTATGAATGTAATATTCTGTATGGTTGTTATTATTCTCCTTAAGGATCTGCATTCAAAATCCCACCCTTTCTCTGTTTCTTGAACCCCCCCCCCTTGCTTAATCATTATCCCTTTTCACTGTGAATTATACCTTCTGCTTGTGTTATGTATATGAGCCTTAACTGTGTAGCTCTAAAATATACCTTCATGTGATGATTAGTAATCAGCAGTATGGTTTCACGCCGGGAAAGAGCACTACAGATGCGATGTTTGCTCCAAGAGTGTTGATGGAGAAGTACAGAGAAGGTCAGAAGGAGTTGCATTGTGTTTTTGTAGACTTAGAGAAAGCATATGACAGGGTGCCTAGAGAGGAGTTGTGGTATTGTATGAGGAGGTCGGGAGTGTCAGAGAAGTATGAAGAGTGGTACAGGATATGTACGAGGGTAGTATGACAGCGGTGAAGTCTGCGGTGGGAAGTGACGGATGCTTTTAAGGTGGAGGTGGGATTACATCAAGGATCAGCTCTGAGCCCTTTATTTGCAATGGTGATGGACAGGTTGACAGACGAGATCAGACAGGAGTCCCTGTGGACTATGATGTTTGCAGATGACATTGTGATCTGTAGTGAGAGTAGGGAACTGGTAGAGGAGACCCTGGAGAGATGGAGATGTGCTCTAGAGAGAAGAGGAATGAAGGTCAGCAGAACTAAGACAGAATATATGTGTGTGAATGAGAGGGAGGATAGAGGAATGGTGAGGATGCAAGGAGTAGAGGTGGTGAAGGTGGATGAGTTTAAATACTTGGGATCAATAGTTCAAAGTAATGGTGAGTGTGGAAGAGCGGTGAAGAAGAGAGTACAGGCAGGATGGAGTGGGTGGAAAAGAGTTTCAGGAGTGATTTGTGACAGATGAGTACAAGTAAGAGTGAAAGGGAAGGTCTACAAGAGGGTAGTGAGACCAGCTATGTTATATGGGTTGGAGACATTGGCACTGACAAAAAGGCAGGAGTTAAAGCTGGATGTGGCAGAGTTAAAGATGTTAAGATTTGCACTGGGTGTGACAAGGGTGGACAGGATTAGGAATAAGTATATTAGAGAGTCAGCCCAGGTTGGAAGGTTTGGAGACAAAGCCAGAGAGGCAAGATTACGTTGGTGTGGACATGTGCTGAGGAGGGATACTGAGTATATTGGGAAAAAGATGCTAAGGATAAAACTACCAGGTAACAGGAAAAGAGGAAGGCCTAAGATAAGGTTTATGGATGTGGTGAGAGAGGACATGCAGGTGGTTGGTGTGACACAGAAAGATGCAGAGGACAGGAAGAAATGGAAACAGATGATCCACTGTGATGATCCCTAACGGGAACAGCCTAAAGAAAATGATGATATAACGTAATTAAAAGTGACACTGATATTTACCTTGAAAGCTATTGGAATTATTTCCTTATTATTAATAATTATTCCCTTAATGGTCGAGATAAACAAAATATATTAGGATCAGCTAGTAGGACCACTTTTTCGATTAAATGGAGACTATTTACTTGGAGATACATGTATAGATCCTAACTCCTTAAACCATAAGTTCAGTAAGAAGAATAATACATGTTGGAGATGTAAAAAGAAGTGAAAGCAGACTGGTCACACATGTTCTTTGACTGTGTTGCACTAAAAAATACTGGGATGACATTAGTGTCTTTTTGCAAGCCCTATTTTCAGATAATATTACTCTTTCTAAATCCATGATCCTATTTAATACTCCAATACCTGAATGTATTAAGAAAACTAAGTACCCTATGATTTGATGCATGCTAGCTGTTGCCAGAAAAATTAAAACAAGAAATTGGAAATCTGACACTTTTCTCTTTTTTAAGAATTTAAAAATCTTCTTATTGATGCATGTCATTTGGAAATACTGACCATTAAAGCAAGATCTTACAGGAATACATCTTCTTACAATATGTGAAACAAGTCATGTGATTTACTAGGGAAATAATTTGTCAAGTTAAATAAATGTTGCTACATACCAATGTCTTTGTATTATACATTAATTCCATATTGATCCTTTCAATGGTCTGACAGATGAGGCTGCTCAGGCTTTGAAGTCTATAATTCCTTGTGCAGTTGACACCCCACCTTTGTGCAAAGGGATGACTATTGCTGTCCTTCGTTCATCCATCATTAGACATTTTTGGAGGCTGATATTGAATAGCCTCTGTAAGGGGTCTGACAAGTCCTGTTTGAGCCTGATCAGTAGGCTGCCAGGTATGTTGTCAGGCACCATGGAAGTAGAGCCTTTGGCTTTAGATGGCACTTTGTGGACTTGTTCTTGAGATTTTTGAAAGGGAGATGTAGATGCAGGTATGTGATGTGGGAATATGGGGAGGGTGAAGTTTGAGCTAAATTTGTCCTCTGGATCCATTTATGTGATATCATTTACTATTAGCTCTGTGTACTGCTGTGCATTGTTTCTGAGGTTTCTAACATAGTTAAAGAAGGCTTCGTGGTTATTCTTCAGGTAGGTGGCTATTTTTACTTTCATACCTGACGTTGTTGATTTGATCAGGGTCCAGGGTTCCCTGTTAAGTTTTGTAAGAACGTTTTTAAGAGTTAAATTTATTTTTGCATGCAATGAGTTTTTTTTTCTCTTTTATATAGCTTATTCATATATGGGTTCCACCATGATATTTGTTCTTAAATTTGGCATTGTATTTCCTATTTACTTATGTGTGCGTAGAATTTGGCAGTAAAGGATTTTGCATAGATAATGAGGGCATCAGGGTCGGAAAGGGGTTTTGAATTTAGTCAAATATTCACTCAGTTTTAGCAAATTAGCCTTTGCATTATCTCTGAATACCGAGGTATTAGAGTGTGCTTCTGGCTTCAGTCTTGTGGTGAATGTGACTGGTCTGTGGTCTGATTTCACCTGGGTGGAACTGACAGTTGGTGGGGATCAAATCTGTCCTATATTGGCAAGGACTAAATCCAGGATTTTATTGCCCCTTGTTGGGGTGCAGATTAGATGGTCCAAAGATTTTGAATTGATGAAGGTTTAGTAGATAAGTAGGTTTAGTAGATGAACAAACAAAACAAGATATTTATATAAGTATCGCAGGGAAATTAAAATAAAAAGGGAAAGTGAGTGTTAGCGTTTATTCAAGTTTCAGGTAAAGTTAGTGCTTTCAGCTGGAGCAGTTCATTTCTTTAACCCAATGTTAAGATTATACTTGACTGTATGCCTTGAACTTCTGATCTTTCTTCACGTGTGACATGTAAATTGGGTGTACTCTGGTCACACTCCTTGCTTTCAGATCATCAGCAGCAGGTTTCCTGTTTATTCCGCACACAAAAAGGACCTAGTAAATAAAGTCAAATGCAAATAAGTTTCATAACCTGTGCTAAGCAAAATCTTTAAGGTATTATTTCCAAAGTACTCTAAATTGTTGTCAGTAGTTGTCTGTTTTTTGTGTCAGGTGTCAAAGGTAAACCAGGATGAAACAGTAAATCCATATATGTTGTATATTTGTTATATAAAACGTTTTAAGACATAATATGCAAGTAAGCATTACTTGATAGTATAAAAAAGGAAAACAAATATATCGGTATAGGGAACCCTGCAAAACAAAGTGCCCTGGGTTTTGGGATCGCGAGCAGGAAAGCTGCCCACTTGGTATGGAAGTAATTCTATACCGAATCCAGAGAATGAAGCCACTGTGGAGGATGCTGTTTCAGAGAAACAGAAGTAGCAAATTTTGACTGACTGCAAAGTAGAGCAGTGATCAACATGAGATCTTGAGGAAGACTCCCATCTTTGGATTTGCAGAAGTCATTAACACTTTTTAAAAGCAGGGTGCAAATTAGTCTAGTTTAAATAAGTTAACCCTTGCCCTCAAAAGTCTTAAATGAACATGACCCATGTAATGCCAGTTTCTTGCCCATTGATTTCTCAGCACGGATAATGCAGTGGGATCACCCATTCATTCTGACTGTACTTCTATATCATGTCTATGAGTACACAGCAGAGGGGAAAGCTTTAGCAACAACAGAACCTGCAACGAACCCATGAGGCTCATATCAGAGCAGGAAGTGTGTCAAAATGGCAAATAGGGCAGGTTGAGTACTGGCAAATATAGGCAGTGGTACTGACAATAAAAAACAAGTTATCTGTCCATATGGACAGCTTATAAGGCTGCAGCTGAAGTATTGTATGCATTTCTGCAAGGGTGGGGGGCAACATAATGGTGTGTAATCTTCAGCTGAAGCCATATAACTAAGACTATGGGAATGTAATGTAGACTGTAGAAGAACGGGGTGCGGAAGAATACATTTGAAGCATTAAGGTGCCTCGGGGGTATCCACAGAGACCTGGAGGATGCAGTTTTTCAAGAAAACACATGCACAGAATCAAGAAGACACAAATATACAAGGTGGCAGCTTTATGGGATATATTTATGAAAGTTTTTTTTTTTCCCCCATTTATATTTCAAAAATTTGCAGAAATGTATTTTAATTGTAAACTTAATTACAGACAGACTCAGACCAGATCTTTTTGTGAACCTTGTTTGCATATTGGTGCTGTTTGTAATCCCAGAGCACTATTTGTTGAAAACATACAAAGTACTCAGTTTTGTGAAATAGAGGTATATCACTGTGACCCACATGACCTGATTAGGTAGCAGCCCAGGCACTGCAGAAACCGAGTTTAAGTGGAGCAGAAGAATGACAAGGTGATGCCTGCTGTCTCAGGAGGGGAGAAGAGAGATGTTGGTGACATGCCAGCAAGTCATGGTTCCTGGTGAACAAGAAAGTGAATGACAGAAGGTGTCAGCTGGTCATAGGATCATAGGAAGTTACTAGGCTATTGGACCTGAGGCCCTTACAAGCCTAGCCAAGAATTTAGCCCATGTTCTGACAAATCAGCACCCAATGCTGCTGTCCAGCAGGGATTCAGGTGGAATCCCAGTGGTGTATTTTCTGTTCCCCATCCAGTTGTCCAGGTTGCAGTTAAAAAGCGTTAATGATGTGCTGCTTGATGTGGAGCGGGAGTCTATTCCACAGAAGGGGGAATCTCTGGGACTCAAATCTGTCCCGCCAACAAGTCATATTGATGTTACATACCAGGATGAGGCCGTGAGTGCAGGTTACTCAAGTGGAGCTTGACTTGTGGATATGCAACAGTCCCATCAAGGCAGGGTCCGAGATTGCTTTGTATGCCAGATAGAGGTCACATCTGAGGAGTCTGTAGGAGACTGAATAGAGGGACAGGGTCTTTAACCTATTTGTGTAGGGTAGATGTTTGAGACCGTGGATTCTCCTGGTGAGGAGCCTCTGTGGTCTGTCCAGCTGCTGCTTGTGCTTTGTGAGGTACATGCCGAAAGAGGCATTGTACTCAATAATGGGTCTTATAAGGGAAGAATATAAGAATGTTATGACCACCTTGTCCCTGAATGAGATACTCTTACTAATGAGGTGGGCCATGTAGAAAGTTTTCTGTACAACAGAGGCAATATGGTGGTCAAACGTCAGTTTGCTGTCAACCTGGGTGCCCAAGTCCCTCATGACTGATTGCGTACTTAGGACCTTGTTATTAATGTGATAATTTGTGGGGATGTCATTCTCCCCAAAGGGGATGATGATGCATTTTTTGGCATTCAGTTTGAGGCTATGTTTCTGGCACCAGTCATATGTTTGGGTTAGACCCTGATGGAGCATGTCCACATCACTAGGGGAACTGAAGGCAGCACCCAGCTTACAGTTATTTGCAAACTTGGTCAGCCATAGCCCACTGATTTTTGGCCTGAAACTCAGAAAAGTATATCCTAAACAACAAGGGCCTCAAGACCGATCTCTGAGATACACCACTTGTTAAGGGTCAACTGCTTGAGGTGACTTTCCTTATTTTGATTTGGTGGGGTCTATCAATGAGCCAGTTTGCTACCCATCTGGTAACGTACATATTGATGTCTAGTTGAGAGAGTTTATCTATTGTACCCGAGAGAGGCATAGCTTTGAAGGCTTTAGCCAGGTCATGGCAGGCGGTGTGCACCATCTTCCCTTTGTCCATGGCTTTGGTGATTGTCTCAAAGTCGACCATATTTAGCAGGCATGACCTCCACTTGATGAAACTAAACTGCGTGGGATCAAGTGTTTAGAGGTTGCCAATGTCCTTGTTAATGAGGTCCATGATGGACTCTCCACCTTTGTGCAAAGGGATGACAGTGGCTGTCCTCCACTTGGCTGGGACAAAGCCAGTACTCAGGCTTTGGTTGAATGGGGTGCCTAATGGTGTTCCACGTTCCTGTCTGAGTTCATGTGGGATGCAGCCTTGGATGTTATCTGGTCCCATGGAGGTTGTATTTTTTGCCTTTGAGAGGGCAGTGATGACTTGCTCCCTAGAGATAAGAGGAGGGGGTCAAGTGCTAAGGATATCCTGATTTACTGATGGAGGAAAGAGGGTTGAAGTTTTCACTGAACCTGTCTGCCAGCAGGTTGGCTATATCTGTGGTGTTTGTGTATGTGGTGTCCTTGACCACCATTTCTGAGCAGATCTGGGTGCTTCCCTTGAGTTTGCGGACATGTGCGAAGAAAGCCTTGTGATTTCTTTAGTAGATGTGGCCAGTTTGAAATCGAAGTTTGCTTTGGAGAATTTTACTAGTGCTCTTATTTGCTTGTTCAGACTAAAGAGAGATTGCTTTCAATTAAGGCACCTGCTCCTTCTTGGTCTTGGACAGCAGTTTTTTCCTTTTATTGCAAAGTTTGTTTATTGCAGATGTCCACCAGATAGGTTTTACTCTTCCTTGAGGAGGATGATTTATTTTGTCCTGTCGGGTATTCCTGATTCCATGCAGCCATACAAGTGCTCATATAGTACTTTGGTGTAGATTTGGGCATATGTGCCAGTTCCTATGGAGGGGGAAGGAGCTGTGAAGCTGTTTATACCTTCCCTCAGGAGGTTGTAATTAGCTTTCGAGAAGTTTCTTTTATTTGACCCTATCTAGGGGATGGTTGGGGGAGATAGTGACTTCAAAAGTGACTGCTTTGTGGTCGGATCGTACCAGAGAGGATGACACTGTGGGGATGCTGCAGTGGTTACTCATGTTGGTTAATAGCAAGTACAAGATATTTTCGCCTCTTGTGGGTGTGTCAGTCAGCTGGTCCAAGGCATTTGCATTCACGAAATCAAGGAATTTTTGGGCATTTGTGTTTTAGCATGAGTAGTTCTTCCGATCTATGGTTGGATAGTTAGTCACCCAGGATCAGGGTAAAGAGTTGAATCTTGATAGATTCAAAAAAGTCCAGATAGGTGGAGTAGGCATCTTGAGTCAAAGTTGGGAGCCTGTAGCTAGTTATGATTTGAATATTGGTCTTGTCAGTGGTTAACTGCACCTGAAGTGTCTGCTGTGCATCATGCTGTTTAACCAGCCTGGAGGTGTGTATGTCTTTTATATGTATTGCAACTCCATCTCCTTTTGCTTTGCTACCCACTGTTTGGGGTCTGAATGTATGATAGGATGAGTAACCTGGTTTGGTTGGGGTGCCATACCAGGTCATTATTGAGTGCACCTCAGCAGGGGTAGCTCCCTCACAGTGATCAATGCATGCCCACACTTACATTAGCTAGCAAACTGGCCGTAGAGTGTAATGATTCAGTAGATCAGTGGAGAGACAAACATTAACGTAGGTAAGGAACATCCAAAGAACAGTGGATATCTGTGCCACAGAGTCTCCAGGAGTTGTCCGTTTTTGAATTAAAATATATTAATAGTGGAGGCATGTGGCCATAGACGTAACCTTGGGAATGCAGAGGGCTGAAACCCCTCCATTAGTACTCGTCTATTTTATTGCAAGGTTTCATGTGCTTAAGCATATATTTTGTATATTTCACATTCAAGCCTTATCAGAATATTAGTTTTGGCATTTTGTAGTAGCTTTTTGTCTTTTTTTAATCATAGTTGTTAAATTATTTTTTTTATGTTTCAATGTTATTAATAAGATTCTTTCATATCAAGTTCCTGACAACTTTCTTGCCATCTGCAGCTTCTGCACTGTTTATGACTACTTCCTCCAGTCTGTTTATTCCAGTAACAGCTGTGTGAGTTCCAACATAGCTTTTTAATAGTGTCTGAGACCAATGTTGTTCCTTCATAATTTGACAAATATGTTATGATTCCACTGTTAAGACAACATCATTATTTGCAGTATATCTAACCCAATGGTCATGCAACCACAGAGTTAAGTGAAAATACAGAAAAAATAATTGGTGCCAGTCCTTGCAATCGAAACAGTACCAGCTATGATTTTCTGTGAGAAATCGCAGTCAGCAAACTACAGGTCATCCAAATGCGATTGATTTATTTATTTATTTTACATTTGTTAACTGGGGGTGTCTGACTGAGCCAAAAAGGCCCTTTTTCAGCATAGGCCCGGGGAGAAAAGCTCCACAAAGAAAAATTACAGATACATTTAGTTATTTAGACATGATCAGTATACACACAAATTACAAAATACATGTTTTGACAGTGGCATGCGGCACATTAGCAGTTACAGTGGAGAGAACAAACCCAAAAATATTAATTTAAAAATAAAGGTAATTAATAGATTTTTGATGTACAGCTGAAATTTGGAACATAGGTAGAATACATACATAGTACACAGGTACAGTACATACATTGTAGATTAGCCAGTGTTTGTGAGTAAGATTGAAAACTATTATCAGGTACTCTAGATTTAGTATTTATACCTTATCCTCTTTCACTAGCCTGGGGAGCAGTCATGGCACTGCCAACTTTGCTTGAGATGTTGCCTGATGAGGTCTTTACAGGGGATGGTGTGTTTTGAAGGGTCTACTTCATAAGATCGAAAGGCCATTTGATCGACAGCTCATTTCGTCGACAACCCGTATTCAAGGCAAAAACCTGGGATTTCCCAACTCCCCAATGTTGTGTGACCCTGGAGTTGATATATATATAGTTAGGGGTGTGTGGGGGTGAAGCTCCCCCACATATTTTCATTTAAAAACATGAAAATACTACACATTTTAAATGAAAGTAGGTCGGGGGCTCTACCCCCCACACCCCCTAACTATATATATATATATATATATCACCTCCAGGGTCACACAGCATTGGAGAGGGGGGGGGGGGAATCCCTGTTAACTGCCTTGAATACTGGTTGTCGACTAAATGAGCCGTCGACCAAATAAATGTCGAGCTTATGAAGTAGACCCGTTTTGAATGCTAGTGGGGACAGAGGTCCATTTTTTAACCACTGAACTACTATATAGCGCATCTGCAAAGCTATTGTAGCTGTTGGTGACTTCTAGTAGTAGTTTGCTTGATAATCTAAGAGGCCTTTTGGCTGAGTGATGTTGTACGAGGTTTTTGAGGGCAGGACACTTATTGGGGAGGTAATAGATCGAATGACAGAGGGAGAGCTGATTGCAGGTTAGGAGGTTGGGCAGTTCAAGCCAGTGGAGCTGTTTCAAAGCAGTACAGTGATGAGTTCTATATGAGCAATTTGCAGCAAAGCGGGCAATTCTGTTATAGCAGGCTTCCATTTTGCTTAGTTCAGTTTTGTTGATATTAGTCAGAATGGGAGATGCATAGAGTAGGGTGGATAGAAGTTGGGAGCGAGCAATGGCTGAACTTGTGTTGTTGGTAAGAAATGGTTTGATATGGTAGAGTGATCCCATTTTGGCATGTACTTTTTTAATAGTTAAGTTGAGATGACTATCAGATTTTAGGTGGGAGTCTATGGTTATTCCCAATAGCTTAGCCTGTGCCACTGGAGCAATTGGAGTAGCGTTTGTGGAGTAGATGGTGAATTGACTGTTATCAGTGTTTTTTTAGTACTGGTTATAATCATAAGCTGAGTTTTCTTTGGATTGAGAATAAGTTGGGCTTTGGTGAGGTAGGTTTCAACGTCAAAGAATGCTAGTTGAGTTGTTTGCAGGAGGGTGGAAATGTTTTGTGCAGCACAGATTAAGGTAGTGTCATCTGCATACTGAATAATAGATGCATGCTCTGTGGAGGTATGGAGGTCATTTGTGAAGACTGTGAACAGTAGTAGTCCTAAGATAGAACCCTGTGGGCCTCCTATAGTTATGGGCGGCTGAGGAGAGAGAATTTTCCCATTTCACAGCTTGGTACCTGTCAGTTAAGTAGCTTTGGAACCAGGTAAGAGTGGAATTTGACAGGTGGTATTGGTTTAGTTTGTTTAGCAGGATTTGGTGTGAGACTGTGTCACATACTTTGGACATATCCAAAAAAAGAGTTGACACATATAGGCCTTCATTTTTGAGAAAATGTAATGTATCTGTGAAGCAGATGAGGGCTGTAGTGGTACTATGGGCAGGTCTGAAACCATGCTGAGTAGGTGACAGGATATTGCTGTCTAGGAGATAGTTTAGCATCTGGGTATGGATGTTTTATTCTAGGATTTTGGCCAGGGGGGAGAGTAAAGCAATGGGTCTGTAGTTATTAAGTTCAGTGGAGGTCCCGCCTTTATGTATGGGTGTAACATAGGATATTTTCCAGAGTTTGGGCACATAGTTTTCAACAATTGATCTGTTTATGAGAGTGGAGACTGGGATAGCAATAGCATCTGCTGTGAGTTTCAAGAAATAGCTGGGGAGTAGGTTGGCTGCTGTTGATGAGGTTTTTAGTTGCTTTTGATTGAAATGGTGGAAACTGTTTTGAGGGTAAAGCTTGTATTAGTGTTATTTGTGTTGGGGGGGGGGGGGTAGTGAGGAAGGAACTGTCCTGTGATACTAAGGATAGAATTGAGTTCACAAAGTGGGAGTTGAATTGTGTTTCGATGGGAACTTTAGTGTCAGGGGTGGTTGGTTTGGGGGTAGCCTTTTGGGTGGATTTTAGTAGCTGGTTTACATTTTTCCAAAATTTGGGGGATTGTGTTGGTATTTAGTTTGTAATGTTGTGTGGTAGGATTTTCTTGTCCAGCCTAATGCATTTTTTGCACGGTTGAGCAGTTCTTGGTACTTAGTTAGGCTTTGTGTTTCTTTGTTTTTTTTTATAGTAAAGCCAGGCAGTGTCTCTGGATTTGAGGATTTGTTTGGTTTCTTTACTGAGCCAGGGGTTTGTAGAGGTTCTAATCTTGATTTTGCGCAATGGAGTGACCAGTGTCTAGGTGTTGTAGAAATGTTTTGTTGAAATATGCTACAGCCTGGTAAAGTGGGAGGGTTTTTAGGGGGGTCCAGTCACAGTTACAGAGTAAAGTGTTGAGGACCTCAGGAGAGAATTTTTTTGTGTTTCTAGTGAATATATAGTTAGTGGTTTTGCATATGCTTGTTCTACTACGTATAAAGTATATTATGTTGTGGTCACTTAAGGTGTCTGGGAGACTGCCTATGTGAGGGTACAATGTGGGGTTGTTAGTTAGGACCCAGTCAAGGATGGATTCCCTTTTAGATTTTTTATCACATCTATTTGGAATTTGGACTAACTGCTGGTAGCCATAGATATTTATTAGATTACTTGGTGGTTCTGATATACAGGTGAACCAATCTAGGTTGAAGTCCCCCAGAATAAGGGTTTCTTGTGAGTATGTGGAAGAACACCAAGATAAGAAGTCTTCAAGGCTAGCAGGTGTATTACCAGGTGGAATATAGATCACAATTGTGGTGATGACCTTTTTAGGGTGAATTTGAAGTTGTGAGATAAGTATGTCCCAATTATTGGGGGAGGGGTAGGAGTTTTGGTAATTGACGTACAGTTAAGTTGGACTTGTACAGTAAGGCAGTTCCACCCCCTTTACGAAGTGGTCTGTCTTGTCTAATGATATTGTAGCCGGTAGGGAGAACTTCTGCGTTAGCTATGTTTTTATTTAGCCAGGTTTATTTTAAAGCTACTATGTTTGGGGAGTAGCGTGCTATTGCAGCCTGGAGTTCAGGAATTTTATTTTTGATACTTCTAATATTAATATTTAGCATTAAAAGATGGTTGGTTTTGCTGCTGTTGTTGATTTGCCCAGGGATGAAGATAATGGGGGGTGTTATGTTCTGACATTTGTGTTTGAGCAGTTTGTGTTGGATAGGATGGATTTGGGCCTGGGTTGGGGTGGATATCCCCACTTATAGTGAGCCTGGTGTTAAAATGATGATACAGATGTTGGAGTTTGGTGAGGAGTGTGAGAAAGTATTGTGTTTTTTTGGAGTAGGAATGAGAGCATATGTATTTAGTTCTGAATTGGTCCATTATGTAGTTCTTGAACAATTGTGGGCAGATATTATTATAATATGTGATGTCTGTATATGAGAGTGCATAATGTAGTGTTATGCTACTAAGTTTAGGGATATTGCTAGAATGATAACTTGTGGTGTAAAGAATTATGAGAAGACAGACTAGACTTAGTTGTGTGATAGTCATGGTTATAATGTTTAAGTTGGTTCTAGGTGGGGGGGTCTGAATAGGAATTATAGGGTTGCACTATATGTGGATGGGGAAGTAGTGTGGGTGATGTAAAAAAATGCCTAATGGGAATGAGTGATTGGGAGTATTTTGTGTGGAGCAAGTTGGTGTGGTATAATGTGATATGACTTTAGGAGCTGTGATTGGTGGAGGTGATGTGAGGTGAGCTGTGGGTGTGGCTGTGATTACTATAAATGTAGAGGTAGTGGGGGCGGGAGGGAATAGGGGGCAGGGGAGCAGAGAGAGCCCGAGCATTAGCGAGGGTGAACGGAGCGGGGCAGAAACCACCAAGACAAGAGAAAAAGTAAGTATTACTTTACAAATCTGAACACTTTAAACAAATTCCTGAGGTCTAATGGCTTACCAGCAAGCAGAATGTAATTGCTGAAGAGCACTTGTGTCCTGGTGGTAGACTAGAAATTTAAAGATGGCTCCATGCTCAGCAGGATTCTGATATAGACTTAGTATTGGGAGAGGGAGATAGAACAAGGGGTGTAAACCAGGTGGAATGCAAAGAAACCAGAGAAGCAGTCAGTGGAAATCAGTGAAGGCCTCAGAGGGGGTAAGTAATAATTCAAACTACCTGTAAAGTGAAGGAGAGAAGAGACAGCAAAGTTATTAAGGTTGGGAGTGTGTCTTCACATTGACTTGCTGATTAGTAACCAGTGTGTGCACAGAGTAGAGTAGGGAGATACATTAGCAATGAAGAGGAATGTATAGAGATGCAAATAAACAGGTGGGCCTCCAAGTGATACAAACTAAGGCAGAAAGCACTGAGAGGGCTGCTTGATGGTTAATTTAGTCACAGGGATCTGAATTAAATGTATACTGTCTGTTGGACAGTTAGGATTACTGTACAAGCTGGTGGGGGAAGACACAAGGCTACAACAGTCAAGTTTTATTAGCACGCTGAGAACTACTAAGAAATACTGCTAATGTAATAGCTTCACTCCCATAAAACATACAAGTAGAATGCCTGGGTGGACTGATCCTGCTCTTGAGGCTCAAAATGTATATTCTTGTTTAGTTTGCAGTACTGATTCCTTCTTATACTGTATGGGTGGAGTGGTAGCCGCAAACTGCAGATTTGCTTGAAGTGTGCTCCTGCTCTTGAGGCTCAAAATGTATATCCTTGTTTAGTTTTGCAGTACTGATGCCTTCTTATACTGTATGGGTGGAGTGGTAGCCGCAGACTGCAGATTTGCTTGAGTGTGCTCTTGCTCTTGAGGCTCAAAATGTATATCCTTGTTTAATTTTGCAGTACTGATTCCTTCTTATACTGCATGGGTGGAGTGGTAGCCGCAGATTGCAGATTTGCTTGAGTGTGCTCCTGCTCTTGAGGCTCAAAATATATATCCTTGTTTAGTTTGCAGTATTGATTCCTTGATGAATTGTAGTCTCAACCACTTTACACTTGACAAAAGATACAGCAGCCATGTTTCATGTAGAAATATTTTACAAATACAGTCTATGAAAACTGTTCTTCCATTGAAAGAAGAATAAGTCCCACTGTGCTTCCAGGTGTATAGGTCACCTGTGGTGACAAGCACTGAACTTCTCTGGTAACATGTCACACAGTAAAGTGAGGTTTAGCACCCCCATCCTTATGATGGCTGACATTTTTGCCTTAAAGCAGTTTCCATAAGTTCTGTTTTTGTTCTACATGTCATGCTAAACTAGGAGTCAGATGGTTGTTCTGGAACTGTCATCTGTGTGACATTTCCCTTTAAGATGTGGATCTGATGTTGTCCATTTCATTATGCATGCTGAGTGGGTCTTTGGATCTATCTTTGGATTCAAACGGGCCATTTCTACACACATACGATCCGAGCTTCAAACTCTTTCCTCTCCCATGACGCCTCACTCCTCCTCAAACCCTCAGATCTCTTCTGCCGCCATTACGGTCTAGATGCAATTCTGAGCTTCTGCTTCTCGGGTAACTTTTTTTATGAATTTTAGCTCTTCTTTGTTCTAAAATATATCTCTGTTTTCCTCTATATTGTCTGTTATACAGTTTAGTGTAGTTCTACCTCCCCTTCCATTACTCTACCAGTAGTTTTTCGCTGGTGCTAGGTCCTTCTCGCCCTTTCTCTCTCTCCTCTCTTTATTCCTTTCTCTATAGCTCTCAAAAAGCTTTCCCGCTATCTTTCAGTTTTTAGAAGATAGTGTGTGGTTGGCCTGTGTGTGTGTGTGTGTGTGTGTGTGTGTGTGTGTGTGTGTGTGTGTGTGTGTGCGCGCGCGCACTCGCTCGCGCATTTGTCTAACATGTCAGACAAGCCAGAGATGTGCCTCTTGTGAGCATAAGATTCCTCAGTCTGAAAATATGTGCCTCTTGTGGGCATAAGATTCCTCAATCTGATGCCCACAAGAGGCGTGTTTATTGCTTGGACCCCGGACACTTGGATATGCCTTGCAGTATTTGCTCAGCATTCAACTCCCAGGCCCTGGCTGATAGGAGGAATAAACTCATCTGGAGAGGGCTTCTTCCCTCCTCTGGAGTCCAGATTCCTGCTCAGAAGAATCCACCCCCCCCTCTCCTGCTTCCCCAGGGACATTGGGCTCTAACTCTGAAAAGAGGAGGAAGCTTTCGGATCCATCTTCTTCAGATCCAAAAGCTCTGCCCTTCTTTCCAGATCCAACTGGCTCTTCGTATCTGAGGGCTCATTGCTTGTCCAGCCTTCTACCATGCAGGATGCATTGACCTCAAGTCCGAGCAGCCTCTCGGAGGTTATTAGGATCCAAAGCTATTTGTCTCTGGAGCAGACTCTGAAGCACTCCCACTTGGAGCATAAGTCCTCGGAGTCATACTCCATGCCAGAGCAAATCACCTTCCCCTGCTCATACCACCTGGCCGAGCATATCACTGGTGCAGTCGACATATTCACCTTTGTCCTGCAGGTCCTCTCGGCTCTCGCATTCGGAAATGGATTGGGTGATGAGGAGTTTCCTCAAAGCCCAGATCCAGCTGGGGATTTTGCCCTCTCTTGACCCATGCTGGATCTGTGAGAGCTCCACCCCTGATACCCAAGTCTCCTCCTTGGCTTCAGAGTCACAGTGCCTGGTGATACTGAGTGGATTGACATCAGCTCGTGGGATGCTCCCTTCCCCGGCTACAACAGAGTCCCAGACCATCTCGAATCTGATTTTATCTTCCCCATGGAGGGAAGTCCCCTGAAAATGTCTGTGCAAGAGGAAATGCATCGACTCCCCCTTGGAGTCTTTAACAGAGGACACCAACTTTGATGAAGAGGAAGGTTCCCCCCAAACTCCACCTGATGATATTTCCTTTGGGGATATCTTAGAAATTCTGAAACAAAAAGGTGGGTGGTCATCCCAACCCCTTCCTCGGAGGAGTCACTGTTTCTAGAGACGTTCGGGACAGGACCATCTACATTGGCACCCACCGGCAGACAAGCTTGTAGACCTTATTGCTCGCTGGGCTTGCAAGGAGCCTGATACCATAGAACTAATCCAGAAGTGCACATAAACATCCTGGAGATGAGTGCGGTCCTCCATCAACATGCAGGGGGAACCCGATCTTATCCGCTCTGCCGAGAAGCCATGAAAGTCTGGGAGTGGGCAATTGCTTCAAACCACTTTCTGATTGCAATGCATGTCCTGGGAGAATCCAACATTCTGGCAGACTAGTTGAGCAGATCCATTTTGAGTCCTCACAAGTGGTACCTAAATCAGTCAGTAGCGAGCAAGATTTTCAGCCTCTGGGGCCAACCTTGCTGCAATCTGTTTCCCTTCCCCTAAACAACAAGTGCAGCATGTACTTCGCTCTGATCTCCCAGCGGAGGAGTCTCCCAGGGACGCTGTAGTCCATGATTGGTCTCCTGTATGCTTATCCTCCAATTCCTCTGATATCCAAAATCCTACAGAAAGCTAGCAGGTTGAGGACCAGTCTTATCCTTATTGCCCCTCATTGGCCTCATCAGGTATGGTTCCCCTTCCTGCAGTCTCACAGAAAATATCCTCCATGGATACCGGATCCCAGGCAGGATTTCATTTCACATCTGACAGAACGACACACCCCAACTTTCGATCCCTCAAACTAACCGCTTGGTTTCTCCACTTCCAGTAATTTTGTTAAAGTCCAGGCTTCCATCACCTGTCTATGACATCATCCTTGCTTTTCAAAAGCCCTCCACCAAGAAGATACGTCATAGCAAATGGAAAAGGTTCTCCACCTGGGCTTCACATAGGAATATAGACCTCTTTTCAGCGTCAGTTTCGGATGTTTTTGTGTTCTCTTTTCCACGAGGGAGCTAGTTTTTGTACTGTAAAAGTACAATTCTGAACTGTCACCAATTTCCATGTTGAGAAGGGAATTGGTTTTCCCTCTACACTTTCTTCTTAAAAAAGTCTGTTGGGCATTTTTAAAAGGGGATGTTAAGTTGTCAATCTCGCCTTCATTCTTGCTGGATGGGTTCGGAGCCGATCCTCGGCTCCAACTCGGCACTTGCTAAGCTCGAGAGTAACTTTTACCAGCTCGAGGCAATCCCATATCCCATGATGCAAGGCGGTAATTATCCAGATCTCGTTTGCCGCTTCGCTGATGAGGTCCTCCTTTTACCAGCTCCTGGTAAGTAATTGTTAGTCAGAATATTAGATGCCCCATCTTTATTATATATCTTATATATTCTTATATATCTTACTGTATTTGTGACTTTACATATTTTTAAGGGTCTCTAGCTTAGTGTACTGTTTCCCTAATTTATTTCTGTCAGTCGGGCCTTACGTCCTCCCCCATCCCTTCCTGTCAGGGCGTGTGTGTGTGAGTGTTTTTCTTCCTTTTTAGTTTTTTTTGTTTGGACTGTGTGAGTAGAGTGTCTTGTGTAGATACTTACCATGTCCAAAGAACCAAGGGTCTCAGGCTTCAAGAAGTGTGACTCGTGCTGTCAGAAAATGTCTCTGACAGACGGTCACACTTCTTGTATTTACTGCCTGGGACCTCTCCACCTGCAGGACTCCTGTGCTATTTGTCACTCCTTCAGCCAGAGAGTCCTGCAGGAAAGGAGAAACAAACTAATTTTAAGAGGCTTACTAAAATCAGAGGGCTCCCCTGCCAAGTCTGCTTCGGGTCAGTCCTCTAAGACTTCCAAGGCCCAGGCTTCTGCTTCTAAGCCTCCAGCCCTGGCTCCAACTCCTTTGGAGTCAAGATCGGCTCCGGCTGGAGCCGATACTATTTTGACTAAGTCTTCGGCACCGGTGGCTATCGGTGCCGATACTTTAACTTCCACATCGGTGTCGGCTCCGACCGGCTCCATCCACCATGCATCTAAGGTATTGTTATCGGCGCCGACCGGCTCCGATACTCTTGTTTCCATGTCTGTGTCGGCTCCGGCTGGAGCCGACACATCCTTGACCAGGCTTGGAGCCGATAATTTGTCGGCTCCGTCTGGAACCGAGGGTTCCTCGGCTCCGATGGCTTCGAGAAAGAGATCTAGATCTCCCTCGTTGGAGCCTATCCTGTTGGCACTGGCCTCACCTCTTCTTTCGGAATGGAGCCATCGGAGCCGATCATCTAGGTCTTCCAGGCTCTCTGACCATGACTTGGAGAGAGTGGTTAGTAGATTATTAAAGTCACAGGCACTAGCCCAGATGCTCCATAGTCCGTCTCAGCAGACGACTACTAGTCCACACCCTCTGCAAATTCCTCCTTCGACTCTCCTTCAGAGTTCGGAGCCGGAGACTACTGGAATAGTTAATGCTTTGGCTGCGGAGCAGATCCCACCCTTTTCTGCTCCTTCAGCTTCTACTCCTATCTCCTCTTTGGGACCTTCCTTGGAGGGATCCGGTGGTCGGGCTTCCCTGGTCCTCTCCGGGGGGGGCGAGTGGCATCGGACCCTTGTCCGACCCTGCTCTCCCTCTCGGAGCTTCGGCCTTGGTTAGCTCGGCTCCGACATCTGCCTCGGAGCCTTCCCTTTCGGTGGGCCCGGGACCTCCCGTGTCTTCGGAGCGGAGTCTCTCGGGTCTCCCTGGGAGGGGAGCCTTAGAGGTGATGAGGAGTGTGCTGGCCCCCGTGCTTAGTCATCAGTCTGTTCCTCTAGCTCCTCCCTCTATGGTGCCTGTAGATATCTCTTCCCACTCTCTTGCTCCCGGACCAAGAGATCCATCGCCTCAGGTTTCCCCACTGGGAAGAACCATCTCTTCTGAGGATTCTCCTGATCCATCAGGAGATCCCCCGCGTAAGAGGACTTGTAAGAGGAAGCACCTAGACTCCCCTGAGTCTACAACTTCAGATACCGACTTGGATGAGTCGGAGGGTTCCCCAAGATCCCCCTCTGAGGATGTCTCTTTCTCACACATCCTAGAACTCCTAAAACAGAGGGGTAACTGGCCCTCCATTAATCCCTCTGAGGATGAGTCGGTATACCTAGAGGCCTTTGGATCTCGACCCTCCACCTCCTGGGTGTCTCAGCCTTTCGACCCCCTCATGGAGGTGATAGCTCGGAAGGCGTGGGCATCTCCTGATTCTGTGGAACCAGTCCCCAGGAGGCCTTCTAAATTTATTACAGCCCCCACCGAGAAGCAGTTTCTGACGAAAGGTGTCCCCGTTGATGCCATGGTGGTGGCAGCCACCACCAAGAAGGAGCTTGCAGATCCTTCCGTACCAGTCCATCCTCCTAACAAGGATTCTAGGACCATGGACAGGTATGGTAAGCGGATGTTTTCCTCAGCGACCTTTACCATGTGCTTGCTGAATTATTTATGTCACTTCACCAGACTTCAAAGGGACATCCTTAAAGAATTAGGTGAAGTAGTACAGGATCCTTCAGCGGCAGGGGCTCAAGAGAAGATTGCCTCTCAGCTAGGAATCCTTAACTCCATAACTAACTCCTCCATGCGGCTTATTTCTTATGCGGCAGATGGAGCGAGTAGAGCTGCAGGCACTGGAGTGGCTCTTAGACGTCAGTCCTGGATGCAGCTCTGTAATTTTGCAGACCCCTTTAAGGCGTCCTTCACAAACTCTCCCTTTGATGGGTCAACATTGTTTGGCCCTCAGGTGAAGAACACGTTGACCAGGTGTGAGCAAGACGGCAAGACTCTTTCTGCCATAGGAGTCCGTTTCTCCACCCCTTCTAGGCCTTACCCCAAAGGGCAGAAGGGAGGGAAGATGTGGTTCCGGAAATCTCAGGGAGTCACGCCGGACACACGTGGTCAGTTTACCCCCAGAGGCAGAGGGGGTAATAACAATAGACGCCGCCCTAGGGGCAGAGGGGGTCCGCAGAACCAGGGCAACAGAGAGTCTCTCTCTGACAAGCCCTTCCAGCATCCCTGAGGTGTTGCCCGACTGTCCACCCTTGGAGGCAGTCGGGGGAAGATTATCACGGTACCCAGAAGCCTGGTTGTCCCTCTCTCAAGACAAATGGGTACAGTCGATCATATCCGAGGGTTACAAGATTCCCTTCCAAGAAAGTCCCTTCCCTCAGAGAAGTTCCCTTCCAGACGTTCCACCCGGTCTAAGGGAAATTGCAAAATTAGAGGTTTCAAAGCTTCTAAAAAAAAGGGCCATCCAGCCAGTTCCCACAGACCAATCAGAGTCCGGAATCTACTCAAGGTTCTTTTTGGTTCCCAAAAAGACGGGAGACTGGAGACCAATATTGGACCTCAGCAGACTCAACAAGTCGGTGAAAAAGATGAGATTTCGGATGGTCACACTTCAATCGATTTTGCCCTTCCTGGGCAAAGACAACTGGATGTGCTCAATAGACCTTCAGGATGCGTACTACCACATAAAAATCCACAGGCGCTCCCAAAGGTTTCTCCGCTTTCGGCTGGGGTCCAGTCATTTTCAGTTCAGAGCCCTGCCCTTTGGTCTCACTACAGCCCCCAGAGTGTTCACCAAATGTATGGCAGTGGTCACGGCTCACCTGAGACGTCAAGGATTCCAGGTGTTTCCGTATCTCGACGACTGGCTCCTCTCAGCCACCACCAGGCATCAACTTCTCCAAGACAGAGATTACACTCTTCATCTCTGCAGTCAGTTAGGAATTTCGGTCAACTTCGAAAAGTCCTCCTTATTGCCCTGCCAATCTATTACTTTTATAGGCGCAAATCTAGACACTATTCGGATGTCAGCAAACCTAACAAACCAGAGAATCCTAGATATTCAAAACCACGTTCGGATCATCCTTGCCAGCAAAAGAGTGCGTGCCAGGCTGGTCCTGAAAGTGTTGGGCCTCATGGCAGCTGCCATCACACTTCTTCCTCTGGCCTGTTTTTACATGCATCTCCTACAATGGATGCTGTTCACCCAGTGGTCCTACCAGCAGCTTCCCATGCGTCACCAAATTCTGGTGACACAAACCTGCAAGAACCATCTATCCTGGTGGATTTCCTCTCCCCAAATCCATCAGGGCAGACCTTTTGTTTTCCCGGCCCCGGTAGCCACGGTCACTATGGATGCCTCCCTGATCAGGTGGGGGGGACATTATCAGGGCAGAATGGTTCATGGGACGTGGCAACCGTTCGAATACCACCTGCATATAAATGTCCTAGAGATGAGAGCAGTGCTTTTAACGTTGCAAGCCCTCAACGACTTTCTTCCCCTAGGAACGATTGCAGTTCACACGGACAACATGTCCGTAGTGTGGTATATCAACAAGCAGGGCGGAACCAAGTCCTATCCCTTGTGTCGGGAGGCTCTCAGACTTTGGCAATGGGCGATCTCCTCTCATCGGTTTCTGGTAGCAACGCATATCCCTGGGAAAACCAATATATTAGCGGACAGATTGAGCAGAGCTATACTCATGCCTCACGAGTGGTCTCTCAAGCAAACTATAGTGGAAGAGATTTTTCAGAGATGGGGCCGCCCATGTTGCGACCTTTTTGCTACTCCCCAAAACAGCAAATGCCCAGACTTCTTCTCTCTCTTCCCACTTCCGGGCCATCCCCCCAGAGACGCTCTTACCCAAGATTGGCCCCAGGGACTTCTTTATGCCTTTCCTCCCTTTCCACTGATACCACAGGTACTCCAGAAAGCATCTGTTTTGAGAGCCAAAATGATTCTCATTGCCCCTTACTGGCCTCAACAAATTTGGTTCCCATTCCTTCATCGCCATCTCTTGGTGCAGCCGTGGCATCTGGACCCAGTGCCAGACCTTCTGACCCACCAGTCGGGTCAGCTGCTTCGGTCCGTTCTCTCTCTCAACCTCACAGCTTGGTTGCTCCACTTCCGTCCTTAGCCAGGCTTCCTATGATTTCTAACCCTGTTAGAGACATCATAGTAGCTTCTCTTAAATCCTCTACCAGGAGGGTTTACTCTAGCAAGTGGAAACGTTTCTCCTTTTGGGCGAAATCTAGGAACATAGACCCTTTTACTGCCCCTGTTCATTGCAGTCTTGGATTTTCTAGCGGAAATTTTTCACTCGGGTTCCTCATCTTCCACAGTCAAAGTTCAGTTGGCAGCAATCTCGAATTTTCATGTCGGGTTTGCAGACCACAACATTATGTCCCACAAGCTTTGTAAAGCCTTTCTTAAAGGAGTTTTCCTTCTAAAGCCTCCTATTAGGAATCCTCCACCACAGTGGAACCTAAATCTAGTGCTGACATCCTTAATTCTTCCCCCTTTCGAACCGGCTGCTTCATGTTCTTTAAAGTTTCTTTCTTGGAAGACACTCTTTCTGGTCGCTATTACCTCGGCTAGGAGAGTGTCGGAACTTCAGGCCCTCTCTGTTCGTCCCCCATATTTGGTCTTCCACAAGGACAGGGTATCCTTGAGAACTAATCCATCCTTTTTGCCCAAGGTTGCTTCTAAAACTAATCTAAACCAATCAATTGATCTTCCTGTATTTTTTCCAAATTATTCAAACAGGGCGGAACAAAAATTGCATTACCTAGATGTTCACCGCCAACTCAGATATTACTTGGACAGAACGAAACAATTCAAAAAGTCTGATCAGCTCTTCCTTTCGTATGCTGAAAACAGAAAAGGTCTCCCTGTTTCCAAAGTGACCTTATCCAGATGGCTGTCTTCTACCATTTCTGACATTTATCAGCTTAGGGGCAAACAACTGAGCTCAAAACCAAAAGCACATTCTACAAGAGGCCTAGCCACTTCTACAGCTTTTCAGGCCAGGTTACCTTTAGATACTATTTGTGCAGCAGACACTTGGGCCACTCCTCATACCTTTGTTTCTCATTACAAATTGGATTTGGCCTCCAGGGATAGGGCAAGCTTTGGTTCCACTGTTCTCAAGAGTCTGTTCCATTGAGCCACCCAGGATAGAGGTGCTAGGGACGCGGTCCCATCCAGCAAGAATGAAGGCGAGATTGACAAATTAACATTTAGAAGTTATGTACCTACCATAACGTTCCATGTTAGTTGTCTTCTCTCGCCTTCTTTCTTGCGTCCCTCCCTCCTGTCCCCCCCTGCCTGGACAGACCTTGATCTCCTTTTTTCTCTGGAAGATTTTTCTTCCTTGGACACCAGTTAGTTGGCCTTGATTACCTGGTTTCCCTTTTCAGCCCTTTAGGCTAGTTGTTCCTCTTTCCTTAGTGGAAAGTTTATTGTTAGCCAGTTTTCCTCTAGATACCAAACGAGATCTGGGTAATTACCGCCATGCATCATGGGATATGGGGCTGCCTCGAGCTGGTAAAAGTGACTCTCGAGCTTAGCAAGTGCCGAGTCGGAGCCGAGGATTGGCTCCGAACCCATCCAGCAAGAAAGAAGGCGAGAGAAGACAACTAACATGGAACGTTATGGTAGGTACATAACTTCTAATTTCCACTTAAGACCTCCCCCCCCCCCCCCCCCGGATCTTACTTTAGTTCTGCAAGATCTCACCCAGAAACCTTTTGAATCTGCTTGTTCTTGCGAGCTGAAATACTTGTCATGGAAGATGGCTTTTCTTGTGGCTATTACATCAGCCAGGAGTTTCAGAATTGCAGGTTCTGTTTTCTCAACCACTGTACATAACCTTTTTCAAGGATAGAGTTTCTCTCAGGACGAATCCTTCTTTCATTCCAAAGGTCGCTTCGGAAGTGAACTTGAATCACACTGTTCATTTAACTATCCTTTTTTCCAACTACTCTAGTAAGGGTGAATACATGCTACATTCTTTGGATGTCCACAGACAGTTATGTTTCAACCTTCATAGGACCAGACCTTATAGAAAGTCAGAACAGTTGTTCATTGCCTTTTCATGAAACAGGTTGGGACTGGCTGTCTCTAAGATTACTTTAGCGAAATGAATTACAGGCTGTATTTTTACAGTTTATTCTCAGCAAGGCAAACAACTCCCCCCGTCCAGTTAGAGCCAACTCTACTCGGTCAATGTCAACTTCTTCAGCCTTTTCTGCTAGAACTCCAGTTGATGAAATCTGTGCTGCTGCTACTTGGTCCACGGCTCATACTGTTATATCTCACTACAAGTTAGATATTATTTCTAGAAACAGAGCATCCTTTAGTTCTGCGGTGCTCAGGCAAATCCTTCTTTGAGGGCCTCCCAGGGTTCAAGTAGCTGGGGACTCTGACCCTTTCGTGATGCATAATGAAATGGACAACATCAGATTAGAAGTTATGTACTTACCATAACTTGGGGTCTGTGTTGTCCAATTTCATTATGCAACACTTTCCACCCTCCTTCCACTTTTCTTGTATGGCCGAGAGCGATCTAGAGGGCTCTGGAACTCACTGGTTCCTAGTTTGGACTCCAGTAGGTCTTTTGTCTTTATATGTTACTGTTGTCAATGGGATAATCATCTTGAGGAGGGGGCAGCAAATTCGATCTGATGGTTTGAGGAGGAGTGAGGCATCATGGGAGTGGGAAGAGTTTGAGGTCCGGATTGTATGTCTGTAGAAATGGCTGGCTTGGATCCAAAGTCCCATTCCTGATGCATAATGAAATTGGACAACACAGATACCAAGTTATGGGTAAGTACATCACTTCTAATATACTTACAGAGTGGAAAGACATCATACAAAATGTATGAGTGAGAGAGTGAAACTTTGCCTCTGTGACAAAAACAGATGTGTGAAGTTTCAATATTTTCAAAGTGTTTTTTTTTTTTTTTTGTTTCTGGCAAAGGAATAGAAGTTAGGAAAATAGTATAAAATTAAAAAAGTGCAGGAAGTCTGTTTTTTTTATTTTTTCCTTAAAATGCATTAGTATTGTATAATTGCCTAAAGCATTCACCATGACAGTGTACATGTTATGTTGCAGTTCATCCTTTTTATTTTAAGCTAATTTATCACCTCCACCCTTACCTCACCATGTACACATTCTCTTTATGGTCTTCAAGAGTGTTTTTTTTTTTTTTTTTTTTTTTTGTTTTTTTAGCTGAGCATGAAGCGGTATTCCTATACATCTCCCCACTGTTGCCCTTGGTGTGTCCATTTTCTGAAATGGATTATACCCAGCCTCATCACAAAGCAAGTGATAGGACTGTCTGCACTGACTGTGTGAGGCTGGGGAGGCTCTTCCAGTGTAACCATTACATCAACTTGTTCTGTGGGCTATGGACATGCAGTGATGCCCACTCTAGCAGCTTTGTGCTTCTGCACACTGTTTGATGTTCATTGCCATAAAGCCTTCCTAACTGTTCACATCCCCTTGGCCTCCAGTGGAACTTGTGTGTTTTGATGTGCACCAGAGTTTCTTCAAAGATTCAGACCAGCCTATCAGATGCTGTTGTGTGTCATCCTTGCCAACAATCTGGACTTGCCTTCATATCCATATTACTTTTTGTAGGTGGACAACAAGCCTGTGCACCGTTGGTTTGGCAGGATATACTCATGTTTGGTGTAGATTACCACACCAGGGAGGAGTAGATATCAGCATAACTCCTACCCATTGTGTGGTGTTACCCAGGAATTCATTATAGTTACTAGTACTGTAATCTGTACTGGGCCAGGAAAGAACAAAAGATTAGAATTAAGCATTTCTAAGAATGTAACTTTTAATACTGATTTACATTTTTACTCTGAGGACATTGTAATTAAATTGTTAATCTAACACTATTATACCAGAAATTATAATTGTTTAATTTTACTTTCTTGTTTCCTAACACTGTGTTGACCCTGTAAAACCTAAGAAAATCTTAATTTATCATTTCCTAGCCTGTGCGTTGTCGTAAGTTGTTAAGTCAAGTGCTGGCAGACTGTGGACTGAAAACAGCTTAATTTAGTTGGAAAGTAGTTTACAGCACATAGTGGGCACATTCTGTGCACAGTCTATTTATTTCACTTTGTTAAACAGGTTGGCAAGCTGGCTCAAGAACCTTTTTCACCCATGATGTGACCAAGTATTGGCACAATGACGTAACATTATGAGCAATGACATAGACATATTGACTGGCTGTGCTATATAAATCTCATTATAAACATTAGCATATTCAAATTAACTGTTGCATACACATGCCAGGTAGTTTGACAAATAATATGTACAATTGACATATTTACAAAGTAGCTACATGCCAGGTAGTTTGACAGATATTATGTACAGTTGACATATTTACAAAGTAGCTGCGGTAGCGTTGTCGCCTCACAGTAAGACGTTGTCCTGTTCAATTCTCAGCTAAAGCGTCTTCTGTGTGGAGACATGCGTGAATGGGCGTACCTTCGTTGAAGGTTGTACGTTAGGGCTGGCAACTCAGTACGTAAAAATCTACTGCCAATCATTAGCGGGCCGGAGTTCCGCTGTGGCGACCCCTAACTGGGAAAAGCCAAAAGATACAACAACAACAACATATTTACAAAGTATATAATGGCTCATATACTTAGTTCGTAGCAGTTGCAGTGGACTACCTTTGTGTATTTGCTGCTTAATTAATACCAAGTTAAGTGTTGATTAGGCAGGTGCATTTGTACTTTTTTCTTAGAAAAACTTTTCCCTAAATGTAGAGAAATCCTTGACTTTCCTGATGTCCTCTGGAATGGGTCTACAGGATGCAGCTGTTTCTTAGAATAAGATTTCTTTCTTAAGGCTTTATTGAAGGGTGGGCTAGGTAGAACAGGGACATTATGATTGGGTGAGCTATTCTCATGTGGAGTTCTGTGTCAAATGGAGGGCTGTGCCTACAGTTTAATAGTTTAAATGTTTGGGAGATAAGGTATAGACACATCTTGCTGTGAGTGAAAGCCAATTAGCCTTATGCAGTGGTTTACAGACATGTTCCCTGGAGTTAGACAGGGAGGTGTAGCTGCAGATTCTTGACAGTGTTTTGGAGGATCTGGGATGAAATGATTAGTATGATGTGCAGACGTCTTCAGTCTTCGACGTTCACAGTTGAACACCAGTGTAACTTCTGGCTTGTTAGGGTGGGAGGTGGGAATGTTTGTAGGCTATTCTGAGTCGGTGCTGACTTTGTTGTGTTACGTACTTTGCTCAGAGGGTAAATGTTACTTGCTGATCAAGTAAGAGATCCAGGTATGTTTTGATGGTTTACATTGGGAAACTTAAATGTAAAAGTTCAGAAAAAGTAACATTTATATCTACTCTTATTACAGTCTAACAGAATGGACTTCCATGTGCTATTAAGTAATTTGACTCGAGCACATTTCGGATCTCGCTTGATAGCTGGTCTTTGTCTTTTAGCCATTTCCAGATGTGGCTGAAGTCATTCTGTAGATCTGTTTGGAGTTTGGTGAAGCGGAGGATAATGCTGTTGTCAGTGTAGAGTGTATAGCTGATTATTAGGAGGCTGTAGGAAAGGTTATTAATGAGTATTGAAAATAGCTGAGTCCAAGGATTGAGCTTGATGAATTCCATTAGAAACTTAACATTGTCTGAAGTACCTTGCATAATAGTAAGACTTCTGTTTAATACGTAGGCTAAGAACCACTTTAATGCAGAGTTTCCAGTACTGTTTATGTATCCTTTGTTATATTTTAACTCCCTTCCTCCCTTGAGTTTGTATGCACCTAGCTGTTTACACTTTACCTAGTAGCTGTTTGGCAGGTGTATAGCGTAGTAGGGTTGTGTATGTTTAAATAGGGATAAAACATTCTGGATATAAGCTTTAGATACAGATTTCACATCCCATACATGTCTGTTAATCTAGAACAAGAAAACACTCCCAGATGAGTGCAGTGTAGTTCACTGCATTTTGTTCAAAAGTCACATTACCTTTATGGTACTTTCAGTCATAGTACAGCCCTTTTTTCAAGTACATTCTTCCACGTGTTTGACAATATGAGAAAATTGCTTTTCTGTCTTCTCACAATAAAAAAGAGAGCTAGTGTGCTATCAGAGTCAATTCATTTTCTAGCTGACGTGTGTACGTGTGCATTGAGTGTGTGTGTGTGTGTGTGTATTTGCTATTGCTGAGGACTATTTCTCACACTAAAAAAGACCAGTGCCACATTATTAAGAAGTAATAATTCCTTATAACAAAAGTTGATGATGTATTCATGTGTTTGTCTGTGTGTGTGAATGCATACATACGCTTGTACACACTTTTTATTTTGTTTCTCTAACTATTTTTAACTTGCTTGATTTGACTAGCTTCACTATAGTGGTCACAATATGTTTTTTTCATTTTGTTTATCTGTGTATATATCTTGGCTGAAAAAGGCCTTGCCGCCAGTCCAACTATCTGGGTAAGAAGTAATACACTGTATTGTTTCACAGTGTATTTCACTCTACCTCTTCTCTGTTACCTACTCATTTGAGTTTTGTGTTGTATGACTGTTTTGATAAATTTGTTGTATGTTTTACTTATCAATTTTCAATTTTTGTATAATATGTTTAATTCTGCTGCTAGGATTTTCTGTCTGTGTAAACAGTGGAAGTGGGACATTTTGCCAACAAAAATATATTTGCTGCACTGTGCACTCATTCAGTCTTGCTTTTCTTTTCTTACTGCTGTTACAGGCTGCATTCTTGAGTGGTACAGACCCCAGAGTAAGCTATAACCAAAAGACAGACATCCTAAGCTGAAAATTCTAAGTAAAATGAAACTAGTATCTTATTTCTGTTTAAAGACTTTCACAAATTTATTTTAAACTTACTTCAAAATGCTTGACATTTGCTGCAGTATTTGTTCTCAAAGTATGCATGTTCAGTTAACCTTATGACAGTACCCAGTTATAGAAATATGTTTTAGATTATGCCATTAGCATGCTTACAGACATACACTTCTTCTTGTTTAAGAGGGTGGCCCTTCACTAGTCCTCACTTAAGGTAGAACACTCTACTTCCTCACTTCAATAGGTTGTTGCTTCAAGGACTCTGCATCATCTGTTCCACCACTGTCAAATTGGTCTTGATGTAATTATCTTCAGTCTCTACTTGATCTTGGGTTATGGAACAGTGGATGCCAACTGTTTGCAAGAAGAGAAAAAAATGCATGTGTCCCCCGCAAATTATCTATGGTATGATCCCAGTTATTCTTATTTGGGGTAATATATAATTATTGACCATGGAATAGGTAATGCCAATCTATAACCAGATGAGATAGATTATTTCAAGCATTGAAAGGGAAATTGGCTAGACATAAAATGGTCCACAGGGGCAACTAGCCTAGTACTTACCTATGAACCTATAAGAGAACAGTCCATTTGGCCTCCTTGGAAACCTGTCTGAATGTGTGTCGTCAGATTGTCACTGCTGCTCAGCCTGTCTCTGCATCAGCAGGTTAACCTAGAATTTATAAAGTGACTGATTCTTTCAGTGCCTTTTTGGAGACCTTGGCATATGTATTATACATCAGTAGTTGGTTAATGAACAGCATATCTACATTTCACTTTCTGAATCCCAGAGTTGCTACCCGAAATAAAATGTAGCTGTTAGCAAGTCTGTTAATTACAACACGAGGTTTGGGTTAATGCAACCTTTCTTGACCAGAAACTGCAAAATTATTATTATTTTTTTTTTTTGTAGCACCAATATTTATTGATTAACACATTTTTTCATGTTTGCATACTGTGCAGTCCCTGGTAATGGTGCACTTGTTATTTCAGCACTGATGCTGATAACAGTCATTTTATAGCTGCTTAGCAATACTAGTTTATTAGTATCGCATGTTTAACACTACTAATAAACCTCATGTCAGGCAATTGGTACTTAACTTTTACCTTTGAGTAACGTGCCGTTGTTAAGCAAGGAAATGCACATATCACAGTCAACTATTCTCACTCATCTTAATCTCAAGTTTGGTTTATAGGTTCATAGGTTCATACTAGGCTATCTGCCCTGAGGCAATTATAAGCCTAGCCCGATTCTGTATGGCTTACGCCACCCCTTGATTTGAGTATACTGTGCCCTTTAAGGTTTAGTTTACTGTGCCTCTGTCTAATAGTGACACAGGAGTAATCCCTGGGACAAACCTACGATCCCCCATCCACCTATCGAGATTCTTCTTGAAGAGATTCAGTGAGGTGCTCTGCCTCACATGAACTGGAATTCTATTCCAGAGCAAAGGGAGCCTCTGGGTTATGAACCTGTCCCTCCAGCAAGTTCTATTTATTTCTGTGCTGAGGTTCAAGTCCCTCGAGTGTGTGGCTCTAAGGGATTTAGATTTACTGAGGTGGAGCATGTCCATTAATTCTGGATTTGACATAGCTTTGTATGTCAGGCATAGATCGCCTCGAAGTAGGCGGTATGCAACTGAGTAGAGCTGGAGTTTTTTTAACCGAGCAGCATATGGCATCTGTTTGAGACCCTTGATCCTCTTGGTGAGATACTTTTGGGGGTCTTTCTAATTGCTGCAGGTGTCGGGTAAGGTACATCCCAAAAGGGGCATTGTATTCTATGATGGCCCTGATGAGGGATGAATAAAGGGGCACGATTACCTCTCTTGATCTAGATGTGTGAAACCCTTCGTGATGAGGTGGGCTATGTAGAAGGTCTTTCTAACCACTTTGGTAATGTGGTTTTCAAAGGAGAGATTGCTATCAACTTGGGTTCCCAGGTCCCTAATAACTTTCTCTGTACTTAACATTAATTATTACAATTATTAATTATAATTATTAATTAGTACATTAACAATGTTTAACATTGCTCCTTAAATAAAACAGTTACACAGATAAGTTAACTATTTACAGTTGTCTTTCGGCTTTTCCCGGTTAGGGGTCGCCACAGCGGAACTCCGGTCTGCTAATGATTGGCAGTAGATTTTCACGAATGCCGAGGTGCCAGCTCGACGTTCAACCTTCAACAAAGACACACCCATTTACGCATGTCTTTCGAACACCCACCCAACCACATGGAGGACATGCAGACTCCACACAGAAGGCACTCCCTGCACTCCAGCCGAGAATCGAACGGGAGAACCTCTTGCTGTGAGGCAACAACGCTACCGCAGTATAATTTGAAATCAGAAACTATCTAGTGACCATATTGTTTTATTTTCTCTATATTACAAATGTTAATAGTTAAACCAGTGAAACATCAAAAGTGTTAATGTCACATAAAGGTGATTTCCTGTTTTTCTTGGCCATGACTTTTCAACCTCTCAAGAGTTATCAAACTGATAAAATTGTGAAACAATGTGCCTTCCTTAACATTAAGTTCCGTTTCTGTATTTTTTTTCTGGCCGACGTCTAAACTTCTGTGTTTTAGACATCATTCCTCTGACTGACTGATTTGATTCAAGCCCATTAATTTCTTAGGTGGTGGTAGAATCCACTCAGCTCCTATACTGCTATAGCCATCTGAAGGGTCGCAGATGCTATTATCAAGACAAAATGAGAGCAAGAACATTTTGTATGTTAACCTTAACTTCTGTCCTGGGGTAGTGACGTGGGCACCTATGTCACCTTAGGGACTGACTGACTGTATTCCTTTATCAGCATGTGCATGCTCATTCATGCAGATAACAGGAGCTAACCTAACATTGATGGCTTTAAGGGCTTACCCATGTGTTTCCATGTATTGGCTGCCAGACATCTGTCAGTGGTCTGGTCAGGTGCAACTGCAGAGGCCTGTCCAAACCCACCTTTCCCCTGTCAGGATGGACGTGCCTATCCCTCAAGCTGCACCATGAGGTTCCCAAGCTGCTAATTAAACTGGGGTCACCTGGGCCATAATCAAGGCTTTATGGCTCTACTCCACTGATGCAGCAATTCTTTAAAGATTACGGTTTTATTTTTGCCACTGTTAGTGGGCACAGCATGAATGATGCAGTAGGCAGCTTCAGCCATGACTGTGTGCAATTTGCTACAGAGGATTACAGCTAAAAGGTGCTAAAGAGTATAATGCTGCAGTCCTGGGTTTGATTCCTTTAGTGCCAGTTACTGAGCAAATCATTTAATCAAATGTTGCTTCTTTGTTTTTCCTAAAAAAAGTGACACTTGTACATAGTAGTTAAACCATTTCAAAAATGATTAAAAATGCACATACAGAGTAGAGAGAAGCAACAGAATGCAGTAAATTGTGGTAGGACAACAGAACAAAAACAGATTTTGATGACATTTAGGGACTATGTGGTCAACAGAGTTGCCTTTTTTGTTTTTGGATAAGCTGAAGGTCTTAATTGTTTGTTAGCTTGCACACCACATTCCGGGGCTTTATTAAGGAAGGCCTTATACCCATTCTATACATTGTTGAATTACGTTACCCTTTCTTTGCCCTACTGCTGCATCAGAAATGCTGTTTCAGTTATCCGTCACATTTTCAGAGAAATTCTACTGTCTTGTGTGTTCTTTTTCAGCAGCTCAGATTGCATCGTTACACTCTGTCCTCTTGTTCTCGTACATTTCTTTTTGTTAAATTGTGATAATCTCTTGCACTCTGTAGATTCCCTTGACATACTTAAAAGCTGCTATCATGTCTACTGTCTGCTTCCTTTTTCTGAAGATTTATTATACTTGTCTAACTCATTTAGGCTAGAGATCTTAAGCAGAGCATGCAGCATCTTTGTTGCACTTCTCTGAATTACCTGTTTTGTCTGTGTTTTTACTCTTAAGATGTCTTCATTAATTGCAGACTGTACCCTAAAGGTGGCTTACTAGCTATCTATAATGAGTCATACATAATAAGTTCCTATCCTTTGTTATACCCTAATATTCCACCAACCTTTTAATATTCCATTATTTTTTTAACTTGCACTGCTTGCTTACTTTTAAGATGGACAGTTAAAGATGAAGAAGGTATTCATTATGAAGAGCATGCAGATGTTCTGAAAGGCAGAGATGTTTTTTCTTGTGGATGTATTTTTTTTATGTTCAATTTTTCACCACATTACGACTTGTCTTGAACAAAAAGTGATAAAAAGACAAAACCTACATGAACTATAGACTGAATTATGGCATTCTAGATTCCTGTTGCCTAGGAGATAGTAACAGCTCCTGAAGAGCTTTATTGCCTGTGTAGTGAGGTTTGTCACTGTCTGCATTGAAGGAAGTGAATATGTTCTCTGTACAAATGCTGCACTAACTGCTTTTTAAATAACATAAAGCCTGTAGTGCTAAGGGAGAAACTCCTCCCCACACACATTATTTTAATAATCATAAGCTGAACTCACATTTGTTCTTTATTCAGCTGTCCTTCCCCTAATGTTTGAAATGTTTCAACACTTTTGAAAGTAGATGTTAAGATTCACATGTACCATGGTCAGTCTGTACTGCAAGGCTCCAAACAGCTGTATGCAAAGTCCTGGCAAACAGTATATGCTGAGAATATGTCACTGGGAACAATGGTTGCCTTTATCTGTAATTAGATGCCTACAGCTGCTTTTCTTATCCTCATCACCATTTGGGAGATGTCTTCCAGTGTTAGAATATTTACGTTGCCTGATAAACGAGAATTAGTCCACAGTAGTAAGGAAAACCCATGCCTAGTAACTGCTTCTTTCTGCAAAACTCACAGACCTCACTTTTTTTCTGCAGCTTCATTCATTGTAGGACTGTCCAGTTAGGACTCACTAGTTTCATGTTAGTGTCCTGATATCGCTGTTTCCTCACCATAGGTGTCACTGTTCTGCCTGAACTGCCTGCTGCGGGATCATCCAAGCAGTAAGTTAAAATGTAAGCATCATTAGATCACGATTCAGTTTTACAGTCTAACTGATGTTTCACTAAGATTTTCAAGAAATAGTAAGAGAGGGTGGTGAATTTGTATACGTTTAAGTTAAGGTGCAGTTTTAGTGTGTTGTTTGCTGTTGCCTACTTTTGTTCCTCAATGCAAAGAATAAAAATGAGAGTGTTTGCCAGGGTGAGACTATGAAAATGTTTTATTCCTTTTGTACATGTCATGTTTCACAAACCTTTCCCACAGTCTTGCTTAATTTTGTTATTCCTCAGCTCCTGGAGGAGAGGGATGAAAGCTAGATGCAGAGTTCTAAGTGCACTGTGGATTTGTTATGCACTGTGAGACAGTAATGTGCAGCAACACCAAGCACAGTAAAGGTGGAGTGCTTCTGCCCACAACGATGTCTGCCAGAATCTCATCACTCACTGCTTCTGTACATGCTATTGCAGCCTTGTCCTCTACCAGGCGTCTGTGGTAAAGAAACTCGGACCTAATCCTAAGTGGAGAGAGTTGGCATTCATCAGTTCATTTGATTTATGCCTTCCCAGCAAACCTTGGAGCATATAAGTTACTAGTCAAACTTAGGCTGCCAGCATAAATATATTGGAACACTTTCCATTGCAGCAGTGGACCAACTGCAAGATGGATGTGTATAGTAGAGAAGTGGCAGTCACAATTGAAGAAAAAAGTTAATGCATCTTCCTTTTCTATAAGTGTTGTAAATGAATAGTATTTAAAAAGTGCCCGTAGCTTTTTTTTCCCTTAGTGTAGCTGACCACCAACTGCCACCAGCTCCTCTCCTTATTCATCAGATCTACCAGAATCACCTTAGCTTCACCCTAACACAGCCTGACCCACGCCTAGGGCCAGTAAGGAGATTGAAGACACAAGTACAGCATCATACTTCAGCCGGAGAGTGTGTCCTAAATTTTGCCACCTCCTGGCAGTGTTGTCTCCTCTGCTGTAACTGCCCTTGGGTGGTGTATGCTTGCTTCAGCAAGTGCACACCTTTCCAACTAAGCGCTCTCTGCTTATGCAGCATGGTGCTTGCTAGGCTTATATAAGGCTTATTGCATTGAGTTCAGGCTGCCTTCCTCCTCTTAGGATGGTTGAGCCGACACCAGCCTTTCACTACCAGCCTTTCCATAGCGCCTCCAGTGCTCATGATGTTAATTGAATATAGGTTATCTGAGGTGCAGTAAGGGTTTTTATCTCTTTGTGCCACAGGAATGCTAAAAATGTCCCTGATTTTTTTTCTTTCTCGAGGTAGTAGATTCAGAGTGTTGAGCAGGTAAAACTTGCTTACTGTTTTTGAGCTTACACTCTTCTTGAGAAGATTATTCATACATAACAATTAGCCTTTCTTGTGAAACATAAGCATTTATAAGTGCCAAATGTTGGCTTGCACTGAATGTGACCTGCAAAGTTAGTGGTTGAAGACGTAGTCACCAAAATGACGAAGTATGAATCAGTGAAGAAGTAGGAAAAACATAGTATCACTTGACTACATTCTGACACTGTATTGCATATTTATATTAAATGGGAGAGGTGCAGTAGCTTGATTGTCAAAGTGAAAAAAAAAAAACAAAGCTTACCAGAGTTTTGTGTCGACACTTGTTTTGTATATAAATAATAAAAAAAGTTTTGTGTCCATGAGGTGCTGTAACAGCTACAAGAGTGCGTTGACTTTACTGTGGAAATCGCCTAAATTGTAACTGTACTTTGTAAAATGCAAGTGCGCATTCTTAACTTTGAGTGCTTAGTAGGTGTGAATCAAATAACCAGCATTTTAACTTTATGGTCTTCATCTGTAAGAGCAATGAAGTTGTATACATTTGCCTAGGAATGTGATTTTGTAGGAAAATACAGAATCTCCTCTTAGGCTCCAAAATCCTTCTGTCCATGCTTTCACAAACCCTTTTCCCCATTTTTGCGCATGGAGTCAGGATGCCACTTCAACAGTAACAATTATGTAGAGCCAAGGTTTAAGCCAACGGGTGTATAGCACTGTCACAGTAGTTCTTCCACATCATACACTCGCATGCACACTCACACCTATTGCCAGTTTGGAGTGTCCAGTCCACCTACTGCATGTCTTTCGAATGTTAAGAGGAAACCAAAGAATCCAGAAGAAACACCCATGAACACAGGGAGGACATGCAGCATCCACACAGAAGGCACCCCAACTGAGAATCAAACCAGGAAACCTCTTGCTGTGAGGCAACAAAGCTATAAAAGTTTAAAAAGATCCTATGCTTTGCTGTCCTATCCCTGCATCCGTATGGAGTCACTTCCAGAAATGATATATGTAATCATGTAAATATAAAGAAAAAAATAATGTTGCCCTTATTTTGCCAATATTTTCACTACTCTATCCCACTTTGCCTTCCTGCAAATGGGTCTGTCTACTTTATGTAATGGATGCCAGATTTGCTGAAGCTTGACATGTAAACCATGCTGTCCTTCCTCATCTTACCAATGTTGTGTGAAGAAAAGAAAATGTTTCAGAAAGTTTTTTATTCCCAGGGGGGTGGGAAGTCTGCCCCATATCCCCAGTCTGTTTATATATATATTATTGCTGAGATCCTACCAACCTGAAAGAAAAGGAAGTAGATTATTCCCTTTCCTCCAAGTCAGAGCGAACTTGAAGTAACATGTGTAAGAATTTGGATGTGTGAGAAATAGGGGGTGCATGGGTACAACCCACCCCTGAACAAACATTTACAATGAAATTTAAATTACGTTACCACTGCTGGGTGGGGGTTAAGATCATCAGGGGTAGGTTATGAGCAGTTAAAGTTCACAGAGTCAAAGTAGACTCCTGTAAAATATGCATAATTAATTGGTTCATTACAGTAACAATTTGACGTTTTGTAGAAGATTTTTACTATGTAGGGAAATAAGTAATACTTCCATCCAAGAGCAGTATGAGTATGCATAAATCTCTACTAGCCCTGTGGATAACTCCAGTCAGCTCATATTTGTAAAAGTAAGCTAAAATAGAAAGGCAGTATTTACAAACAGAAGCAGTTAAACTGCAGAGCAACAGCGATTGTGGTTAGAAACTATGACAGTGTTTTTTTATCGAGAATTCATCAATGTTTCTGGTAATACTATGTTAACAGAGTAACAACAAAGTTTCCATGTGGAATATTATGCACTGTTCACGCTGCAGATTTACTGAGCAGCATGTTTAATACTACATATGGCATGAATATTAAAATATTGGATCAGGTTAGAAAAAGTACAGTGCCTGCCACTTGTTAGCCTTGCATGCACAGTATTTTGAATGCACTGAAGGATTGCTGTTTTAATTTCTGCTTGCCATCTGTCATACTGTACTGTCTCATTTTATTGATGTTCTTCTTCTTCTTTCGGCTTTTCCCGGTTAGGGGTCGCCACAGCGGAACTCCGGTCTGCTAATGATTGGCAGTAGATTTTTTACAGGTGCCTTGGTGCCAGCTCGACGCTCAACCTTCAACGAAGGCACGCCCATTCTACGCATGTCTTTCAAACTCCACTCTACCGCGGAGAGGACATGCAGACTCCACACAGAAGGCGCTCCTGCCGAGAATCGAACGGGAGAACCTCTTGCTGTGAGGCAACAACGCTACTGCTGCACCACCGCGGCTTATAAAATATCTTTAACCACTGTTGCTGTAGTTTAGCTCCCAGGTAAGTCAACATTCTGCATTGACACATGCTTATCTATGTATACAGTGGATGAGGACATTCTTACTTTTTACTGGTAGTAGGTACGGAATGCAAATTTCTCGTTATACCCCAGCTCCATTAAAATATTATTACATGTTTTAGTGGTATTTAGTTTGAGTCTGACTTCAAGGTCAACAGAAGAGTGAATGAAGTTCAATTTCAGTTAATTAAAATCAAGTGTTCCTTGAATCTTTTTTTAAATATTCTAACATTTTAAAGGCCGGTAGGTCCACTTCTTAAATGTCTAATGTGCTGACCAGTCAAACAAAATTCTGTTTACTTGGAACATGTATAAAATGTCACAAAGATGCTGGTTCAGTAGATGTCATCATCTGCACTGGTTGATACCAAGTAACCTCAAACATATTCATAATTTAATACAAATGGGGAACTTGCATCTCTGCATCTTAGTTCCATCATATAATTTGCTTGCAAAAATAATATTCAGCATAAGGTGAGGCAGGCTTGCAAGTTACATTGGGGTAGTCACCATCAAAACTTTTGTTGCAACGTATTGTATTGTTCAAAAACCTTTGTGTCGAACTGTCAAAATACTTTAAAAAAATTTTGCACGATTCATAGACTGTTACTAGGCTAATGACCCAAGGGCCCTTTCTAAGCCTAGCCAAGTTTTCCTGAAAGAATAATGATGTCCTGCATCCAAGTAAGGATATTGAGGGCCTGGCTACCTCTATCCATAAGGGACATGGGTGCCAGGCCCAATTTAAATTTTCTATTCCTCATCCACTTGTCTAGGTTGTGCTTAAACTGGGAAACAGACAGACTTAGCTTCACATGGATCGGAAGCCTGTTCTTTAGGAGGGGCAGTCTCTGGAACACGTATCTGCCTGTACAGTATGTTCTGTTTAAGTCACAGACAAAGTTCAAGTCCCTAAACCTTGTATTTATGGTACTTTTTGGAGTAGGAGATTCATAAGTGTGGGTTTTGCGGATGCCTTGTAAGACAGGCATTGATCACCCCTCAGCAATCTGTAGGAGACTTAGTAGAGGGAAAAGGCTTTAAGACACTCTACATAAGGCATGTTTGTTATGCCTTGTATTCTTTTATAAGGAACCTTTGAAGTTGCCCAACATGGGAATGGAGAAAAGATATTTTACTAATATGAATGACTGCAAGTAGGTGTGCTGAAAATTAAGAGGGCACTGGAATTTACTGGAGAAATTTAGCAGAAGAACTAAGGTATTGGGGGCAAATGACTAGGAGGAGAAAGGTAATAGATTGGGATGAGGCCAAGTAGAAGTTTGGACTGCAGGCCAGAGACTGCCTTCCCTACCAGGAATTGATGAGTATAGGCAAAAAGAAAGGATAGTGGGCTGCTAAGTGAAAGGTCAGCCCTGGCATGTTTTTAATTGAGTCTAGAATAAAAGTTTCTGTTAAAAATGGATGATTAGTAGTGCATATAAAATACTGCATGATAACTACGAGAATCTACCAGAGTAGTTTAGAAAATAGTGGGAAGAGAGAATGGAAGGACTTTATACAAAGACAACATAGAAAAGAACAATGGGACGACAACTGTGAGACTCACAAGCATGCAACTAAGTCCAGATGGTTTACAATTTTGATTAGAAGTGTCTGCAAAGGTATTTTATACATCAAACAAACTTCATAGACTTTTTAGTCAGAAATACTGGAGATGTGATAGAACAGAGAGTGGTAATGGAGGGCATTTTTTTAGGACTGTCATTAGCCGACAGATTTAAAAAATTCTGCACAGGGTATTTTGTCAGAAATGTTGAGGCAGCCAATGGTTATGACTAAGGAATTAATTATTTTGAGATGGAATCTAGGATCTGAATTGCCCATACATGGTACAGCCTTACTGAGTGTAATGCTGTTGGCCAACAGAAAAACAATTACTAGAAAGTGAAAATCTAAACCAACTATAATTAAAGTATTGGATATTGTAAAGGAGATAAAAGAACTAGAAATGGGATGCTTATAAAAAGGAAGGGGCTAACTAAATAGAAATAAGTGGAATTTGTGGGAATATAACATGTAGAATAATTTCAGGAGGAGGAATTAGATTTAAGACAAAGCAGGAATTAACCATAGGTATACCACCTATCTTTCTTTGGGCAGCTGCATCCTGTGAAAAAAATGAAAAATGACAAATGTTAGAGATTTTAGGACAAAAATATGTTCTACTTTTACTTTAATAGTTGCATTAAACAGTTATTTTGTGTCTGAAAAACCTAAATGTTTTAAGAAATACAAAAATCAACTCCAATGCTACAAGAATGGGCTTTTATTTTGGCAACAATTAAGTTCTGTCCTTTGCACTAGAAGTGGTTATGTTTTATCTTACAGAATCTCACGTTTCTTCAAAAAACTGTTCCACTTTGGGCATTTGAAAAACTGGTAACACTAATTAAACAATTTATGTAGTGTTGGACTATGTGATAAGTATTAAAAAGAAAATGCATAATGGATGAAAATGAAAAATGCTTACTCTGGTGTGTTTTCTGTTATATTGTGTACATACTTCATTGTCTATAATGTAAGAATTTAATAAAGGTGTTAAAACATAAATCTTTATAACACACTTCTCAGCTAGGCTGGTAAATTCCGGTATTGTTGAAGTTGTTGATCTTGCTGAATAATTCAGTTTTCTATATTATGTTGCATATTCCAACCATCAAAAAATATTTAGTTTCTTCCTTAGTTCTCCAAGTGACTGGCCTAGATAAGCAGTAGTGGGTGGCTTTTAGAAAAGCCTAGCTATACTGTAAATTTGTGCAACTTGCAAGGTAAAGACGTCTAAAAGTAGAGGTAAGGAAGCAGTGCATGTGAAGTTGTTCTGTCTCTCCGTTCATTCTTACAGATGGGTTCTACAAAGCTCGAAGTCTTCACATAGCTCGATGCCAAGCCCCTGTCCCATGATGCACCTAGAATTACCTCAGATCTAGTTTGCCGCTGCAATAGATCGGAGGTTCTCGCTAGCTCGGGCCAGTAAAAAACGTTTTTCCTTAAAATTTATTATAATATTCATAAAAATATTTTGATATTTATCTTTAGATACTTATATTAGCTCTTATAGCTTATTGTGTAGTTTCCCCTTCCCTTGGTGTGCCTTTTAACTAGTAATTAGCTCTCTTGGCCTCGTTTTAGTTAGGTCTTGTTAAATCTTTATTAGTAGTTTAGATTGTAGTTGTCTGCTTCTGAATAGTGACTTTCTGTCACAGCTCTGATGTTATTTAGTCTTTAGAGTTTAGAATAGTGACTTTTCTGTCACAGGTTTGATATTTAGTCTTTAGAGTTTACATAAATAATATAGAGTGTGTGTGTGCTGATTAGTATTTTAGCCCATAGTTTTTAAAAAATAGGGCTTGTTTGATATTTCTTGTTTGGGTATGTCTATTTTTTTACAGCACCCTATTGACATTGCGTGTTACAGTATGGCTGACCATGATAAAGATAATTACCCAAAATCAGGGTTTAAGAAATGTCCTAAATGTGGGCAGAAAATGTCTGTCATGGACAGTCATGTGAATTGTGTTTACTGTTTGGGAGCTTTGCATGTCCAGGAAAGTGGCTTCATTTGTCATTCTTTCTCTTCTAGGATTCTCCAGGAGAGAAAGAGAAAGTTAACTGACAGAGGTTTATTTAAACCATCCTTTAAAGAAGCTTTGAGCTACCAGAACGGGTCCAGCAAATCCCCAAAGTCTTCTACTTCTTCTGGGGTAAAGAAATCTAAAAAACCTTTGACGTTGGTTCTACAGACCTCCACTCCTGAAAATCTGTACTTCCTTCTATCCACTCATCTTGGTCTTTGATAAGTCTTTCCGATTTGGATGTGGATCATGTGGTTCAGAAGCTTTTACAGGCACCAGCCTTTGCTAAATTCTTATTGGCTCCAACCCAAATGGCTTCGGAACTGAAGACCCTTTTACCATCTTCTACTCATCCTCCTCCGAGGCATACCACTCCTTCGGAGCCGGAGGAGTCGGACTTGATCGTTGAGCCTTCGGAGCTGATGCCTGCTCCAGTATCCTCGGCTCCATTTACTCTGATGTCCTCGGCGCCAGTCGAGGAATCTAGGAGCCAACACTCTTTGGTCTGGGGAGGATAGTCTGACCGACTTTTCGATTCCGACTCTGCCTCTCGGGGCTTCGGCTTGGATGAGCTCGGCTTCTACTTCTGGCTCAGAGCCCACTGTCCCAGTGCCAGCATTATCGGCGGTTTCTTTGGATCCGTTGGTCCCTTCTCATCGGAGCAGAAATGCCTTCGAAGCCACGAGGAGAGTTATGTCTCCTAAGACATCTTCAACTTCAGGTCCGGCTACCTCCTCCCAAAAAGCACCTGTGTCTGTTTCTGCTTTACAGATCCTTGCCAAGCGTAGAGACTCAGAGCCTCAGGAAGCCCCATTGGGTGGTCCCTGCTCTTCCAAGACCTCACCAGAAGCCCCCACTAATGAGGTTCCCAGTAAGAGAATCTGTAAGAGGCAGCATTTAGACTCCCCACATGAGTCTCACACATCCAATACCGATTTGGATGAATCAGAAGGGTCCCCACAGTCCCCCTCTGAGGATATCTCATTTGTTCAGCTATTAGAAATCCTTAGGCAGACGGGTGAGTGGCAGTCCACCAACCTTACTGAAGACTAGCCGATTCTCCTGAAGGCTTTCGAGTCTCAGCCCTCCACCTCTTGGGTGTCGCCGCCCTTTGATTAGCTTATGCAGCTGGTCTCATGAAGGGCGTGAGAGTCTCCGGACACCATGGAGCCTGTCCCCAGGAGGCCTAATAAATTTATGTCTGCCCCCCAGGGCAAATCTTTTCTTTCTAAGGGTGTGCCAAGTGATGCCATGGTGGTGGTGTCGGCAGCCACCAAAAAGGAAATTTCAAAAACTTCCTCCTATATCCATCCTCCTAACAGAGATTCTAGGATCATGGATAGATATGGGAAGCGCACGTACATTTCAGCGACTTTTGCATTGCATTCGCTCAACTATCAAGCCCATTTTACTAGACTGCAAAGAGATCTCCTAAAAGAGCTTGGAGATACTCTTCAGAGTACAGTAGCTGCAGGAGCTTCAGACAAAGTTGCTTCCCAGCTTGCTACCCTCAATTCCATAGTAAACTCGTCCATGTGCCTCATTTCATATGCAGCTGATGGAACGAGCAGGGCAGCGGGTACAGGAATTTGTGTTAGGAGACACTCCTGGATGCACTTGTATTCCTTCACCGAGCCCTTTAAGTCATCCTTTGTCAATACCCCTTTTGATGGCTCGTCCCTTTTCAGGCCCAAAGTTAAGGAAACTTTGACCAGGTGTGAGCAGGAAGGAAAGACTCTGTCTGCCGTCAGAGTCCATTTTTCTACCCCTACCAGACACTACCCCAAGGGTCAAAGGGGAGGAAAGATGTAGTTCCGTAAAGCCCAAGGAGCCTTTCAGGACACACGTGGTGAACCCCCACTCCAGAGGCAGAGGAGGGGACAATAATGGAAGACACCGCCTTCGCGGCAGAGGGGGTCCACAAAACCAGGGTGACAGAGATCAGTTCTTTGGGAAGCCCTACCAGCGCTCCTGAAAGAAGGCCCGACTGTCCTACTCTGGAGGCAGTCGGGGGTCGCTTATCGTTGTATCCAGACACCTGGCTCAAAATAACAAATGACAACTGGGTACAAAGTATCATATCCAGAGGATATTTCATTCCTTTCGCCACACCCCCTCCACTGACAAGAAAAATCTCGGACGTTCCACCCAGTTACAGGGAACAGACAACAATAGAGGTCCGATCGTTGCTAACAAAAAGAGTTATCCAGCCAGTTTCAGCAGACCAGATAGGATCTGGAACTTACTGAAGATTCTCTTTAGTTCCAAAAAAGACAGGGGACTGGAGACCTCTTTTGGACCTCTGCAGACTAAACAGATCTGTCAAGAAAGAGAAGTTCCAGATGGTCACGCTTCAGTCGATATTTCCCTTTTTAGGGAAAGACAGTTGGATGTGCTCGATAGATCTTCAGGATGCGTAGTACTGCATAAAAATGGTCAGACCATCCAGGGATCATCTGCGCTTCCGGCTGGAAGCCAATCATTACCAGTTTCGAGCCCTGCCCTTTGGTCTCACTACAGCCCCCAGAATGTATGGCAGTGGTCACGGCTCACCTAAGATGTTTAGAATTCCAGGTGTTTCCGTACCTAGACAATTGGCTCCTCACTACCACCACCAGGCATCAACTCATACAAGCCAGGGACACCACTCTCACTCTGCAGTCATCTGGGCATTACAGTAAACTCAGGAAAATCTGCCTTGTCGCCATCACAACAGACCGTTTTATCTGAGCAGAACTGGACACCACCACCACCTTGAGACTTTCAGCAGAAAGAGTCTTTATACTCCGTCAGCAGGTCTTCTTCTTCTTCTTTCGGCTTTTTCCCAGTTAGGGGTCGCCACAGTGAATCACCTGTCCGCTCATGATTGGCAGTAGAGTTTTACAGTGTCGAGTTGCCAGCCCGGTGCCCAACCTTCCACGGAAGGCACACACACAGGCACGCACTCACACCTAAGGCCAATTTAGAGTGTCCAATCCACCTACATCATGTCTTTGGGATGTGGGAGGAAACCGGAGCACCCGGAGGAAACCCACATGGCCACAGGGAGGACATGCAGACTCAGCACAGAAGGCACCCCAGCCGAGGATCGAACCGGAGAACCTCTTGCTGTGAGGCAACAATGCTAACCGCTGCACCACCGTGGCCGCCCCACTCCGTCAGCAGGTCTACAATATCATATCCAAAAACAAGGCTCCAGATGGGGGGGGGCATTTTCAGGGAAGAACAGCCCAAGGCACATGGACCGATCAGGAGACACATCTGCATATCAATGTCCTAGCAATGAGAGCAGTACTTTTAGCGTTGCAGTACTTCCAGGACTCTGTTCCTCTAGGTTAAATTGCGATTCCGACAGACAACATGTCAGTGGTCTGGTACTTGAACAAACAAGGAGGAACCAGGTCCTACCCCTTTGTCACGAGGCTGCAAGAGTATGGCAATGGGCTACATCCACCCAGTGCTTTCTGTTAGCAGTGCACGTCCCGGGGAAATCCAACGTGATAACAGACAAGCTGAGCAGAGCAATTTTGTTGCCTCACGAGTGGTCCCTCAAGAAAGAAATGGTGGACAGGATATTCCGCAGGTGAGGCCAGCCTTGCTGCGACCTTTTTGCCAACCACATGAACACGAAATGCAGAAGCTACTTTGCCCTGATTCCCCATCCGGGAGAAGTCGCAAGGGACACACTCTTACACGATTGGCCTCCGGGTCTTCTCTGTGCATTCCCACCAATTCCATTGATACCCAAAGTACTACAGAAAGCAAAAGCCCTGAGAAGGACCATCATTCTAATAGCCCCTCATTGGCCTCGTCAGATTTGGTTCCCCTTCTTTCGACTTCATCAGTTGGAGTACCCCTGGATTCTGGACCCAGTTCCAGATCTTCTGATGCATTCATCGGGGGAACTTCATCCTTTTCTTCAGTCCCTAAAGCTGACAGCTTGGCTGCTCCAATTTCCATCATAGCCAGGTTCCATAACCTTTCTAATGAGATGCAGCAAATTCTAATATCCTCTCATAAATCCTGTACAAGGAAGCTATACCTTAGCAAATGGAAAAAAATTTCTATATGGGCCTCACAAAGCAACGTCAATCCCTACCTAGCCGCTATGGCCTCTATGCTAGAGTTCTTGACCATGATTTTCAACAAAGGAGCTGCAGCATCAACAGTTTGGGTTCAACTTGCTGCTGTCTCTAATTTTCACCTTGGATTTGAAGTAGTGAACATAATGTCACACAAACTATCCAAAGCCTTTCTCAAAGGGACCTTTCATCTCAGACCACCTGTGAAATCTCTCTATACCCCATGGAGTCTACATTTTATGCTTTCTCGCATTATTCTCCCTCCATTCAAACTAGCTTCCTTAGGTGATTTGAAATATTTGTCATGGAAGACTATCTTTTTAGTAGCTATCACTTCTGCATGCAGTGTGTCAGAGCTTCAAGCTTTGTCCATTAAGCCTCCTTATTTGATTTTCCATGTTGACAGTCTCTCACTACGAACTAATCCTTCCTTTTTGCCTAAAGTCTGTACTGAAGCTAACCTTAACCAAATAATTGATTTGCCAGTATTCTTCCCCAATCACTCCAACAACTTAGAATATATGCTGCACAAGCCTGATGTGCATAGACAGCTCAGAATTTACTTGGATAGGGCAAAAGAATTTAGGAAATCAGAACAGCTTTTTGTTTCCTTTTCAGATTCCAGAAAAGGTATGCCAGTGGCCAAAACAACTCTGTCTAAGTGGTTATCCGATTGTATCACATTTGTTTATTCAGCTGCTAATATGCCCTTACAACAAAAAAATTAAGTCTCGTTCTACCAGAGCAGTGTCTACATCATCTGCTTTTTCTGCTAGACTTCCTATAGATAACATTTGTGCAGCAGCCACTTGGTCAAGACCACATACCTTTATCACTCATTGCAAAGTTGACAGGGCCTCCTTTGGGTCTACTGTCCTGAAAAACATAATCCTGTGAGCCACCCGAGATCGATGGTGCTTGGGAAACTACCCATCTGTAAGAATGAACAGCGAGATAGAACAACTTCACATAAAGAAGTTATGTACTTACCATAATGTTCCATGTGAGTTGTTCATCTCGCCTTCATTCTTACTTCTCACCCTCCTACCCCCTCCAAGGTTTTTCGAAGATTGAGATGCTGGATTCTTCCTGGCTGCTCAACCCTTCTATAGCTTTCTCTTATAGAGTGATAGAATGACATGTATTATTATATGCAGCAAACAAGATCTGAGATAACTCTAGATACGTAATGGGATAGGGGCTTGGCCTCGAGCTATCTGAAGACCTCAAGCTTTGTAGTAGGCCGACTCGGAGCCGAGGATCGGCTCCGAACCAGTCAGTAAGAATGAAGGCGAGATGAACAACTCACATGAATGTTATGGTATTTATATAGTTTTTTTTGTTAATGGCTGTTAATAACATTTCTCCTTCTGTACTAAGTACAACATTATTTGTGGTCTTATTTTAAAAGTGCTGGGGGTAACTGATGGTAGTTCACTTGAACAGGGGTAACAGAGAGATTTAACGAAGATGTCGTGAATGTTGTTAAAAATTTACATTTTCTGTCTGTGTAAGCAGAACTGGACAGCAGACCTGCATTTTTCCAAGATTAAGTCTGAGTGTTATATCAGGCTGACCAAACCATCTAAAGATATATTAAATTGCACCAGCATTTGCAAAGAAAATGAAAGACTCCATTTACTTGTGAAACATTATAAAAATATTGTATGAATTATAATATTTAAAATAAAAATAAATACATGCCACCTTTGGTTTTAAATATAAAACAGTGCATTCAGATACCAGGAGGATACCTACTGGTATTTGTAAGTTTCTGAAAGTCAGTAACAAGTGTACCTGCTCTAATATAGACAGTGGCCCCTTTACAGCCAGAAGTTTTACAAAACTTTGCTAGAAAAGTGAATCTCATCCTAATCATTTGGAAGTAATCTTTTATGCTACTACTTAACCTTCTCTTTTGGGGCTTCTCTCTCCTCCTGTAACCATTATCATTTATTTAACTTTAATATGTAGACCTAAGCTCATATCTCATCCAGACACACTTTAGTATTTACTGCTGTACATGACAGCATTTCCTGCTGACATTATTAACTTTATGCTAGTAGCTGAATATAGAATAGGTTTACTGAACATTAATAATGGGCATATAACTATACCCGCGGTGGTGGTGCTGCGGTAGCGTTGTCACCTCACAGTAAGACGCTGTCCGATGTTCATCGTGTTACACTGCTACAGTCATTGCACTTGGGTTATCCTGCTGTCAGGTGGTCCCGCAGTCGGCCAGAGTTCCAAAGTCTTGGTCCGGTGTCAGTTGCTGTCGCCTCCTCCCTGCCGTCAGTGCGACAGGGGTATATAAGATGCAGCCGACGCCATTTTCTTCAGTCTTTCTTGCCGTGCGGTGCCCGAAGCAGAAGCAGTTCGCAAGTGCCGGTCGGCCGACTCCTGAGATTTTCATTCCGAATCCAGAACCGAAGTCTTCTAAAAAAGCTAAGTACCCCGTTGGGGAATCTTTTTCTTGCCTCAGACCGATGCCAGTAAAAGTTAATAACTGTATTTCTTGTGGGAAGCAAATACCTCATAAGGATTTCCACTCCTATTGTATTCCATGCCTAGGCCCTGACCACGACATCACTGGTTGTCCGTTTTGTGCTAGGTTTAACAAGCGCACTATTAAACGTCGGTTTGATTTTGCCCATTATTTTGCTAGAAAATTCAATTACACCATGCCGTCGGAAATTCCGACGACCGCAATGCATAAAAAGGACAAGGACAGGCATCCGAGGCCCAAAACTGATGAAGAGGCCTCTTCTAGGCTGGTCGCCGGCTCTCCGGTTTTCAGCAAGGTGCCTATGCAGCCCCTGACGACTGCTTCCACAGAACCACAGACCGCATCCGACTCCCACGTGGAGCTGGCTGGGCCTTCGGATGTGCTAGGTCTTCAGCTTACCGATCCTAAACCTACAGAGGGAATCAAAGTAGCTGAGCAATCCACAGTTACAGAGGGTGTTTTCAGACTTACCCAGTTAACCATTAACCCCTCTGTTAAGTTTAAGCCCCCCTTAAAATCAAAGAAACAGACACAACTCTCTCCAGGACAGGCTTCCATGCCTAAGAAACAAATGCTAAAAATGGCCGAGGACCTAATCACCCTGATCAGGGGGTCCCATCCCCCTTCTGATAAAAGGCCCAGACAGGATGCAGACTATGAATCTTCTGACCAGGTGTCCATTTCCTCAGACTCTTCCTCGGACCTAGGGTATTCTTTACCCCCTTATGAGGATTCTGATGCTGAGGAATCAATTCCATCAGCCTCTCCACCTGAGGATTACTCCTTTGGGGAGACCTTACATACCATGAGGGAGCATTTCCACTGGGAAGGTCAGGATTACTCAGAATCCAAGAAAAGGCTCAGAGACTTCCTTTTATTGCCCCAACACAGACCCCTTGCTATCCCGCCAGTTTTAGACATTGTGGATGATGTGTACACTGAATCTGGTTTGAACCCTGACTCCTTATCCCCAGCCCCAGTTAAACCTGATAGATATTACAGAGTCCCTGACTCTCACAAATTTCTGTACAAAAGCCCTGTTGCTGACCCTGAAACTATTTCTCAGGGACCCAAAGGGATTTAGGCCTCATCAGCAAAAAACCCAGTTCCCTCTGACAGAGATTCCAGAGCTTTAGACAGATGGGGAAAGAAGGTATATACGTCTGCAACTTTAGCAATGAGAGCCTTGAATTGCCAGTTTCACATGCTAAAATATCAGCAATTTTTGATGTCTCAGTTGAAACAAAAGATGCTTCCAGATTCAGATCCTCCTAACTTAAAAGAAATGCAGGATTTATTGCATGCTGCTGAACAAGTGGGAAAACATACTTTGCAATGTGGGTTTGACTCCTTAGAGGCCTCCTGTAGAGCAGCAGTTACAGGCTCTGTCATTAGAAGGCATGCTTGGTTAAAAGAACATACGTTACCAGATCATGTTAAGGTCAAATTATTGGATGCACCTTTGCAGCAGGATGTGCTGTTTGGAGTTAAGGCAGAGGAGGTATTAAAGAAGATGGAGGATAAGGCAAAATCTATGCATATGGTGAAAGATTTCTTACAGGTTCAGCCTCCTCGTTTTAGCAGAAATTGGCCAACAAAGAATTGGTCCTTTCCAGTCACAGACAGACCTCAAAGGGGCAGATACAGACGTCCAAGAGGTAGAGGTCAGACACAAGGCCCTTACAGGCCTCGACAATGGGGCACACAAGGCCAGAAAGAAGGAGAAGACAGGCCTCAACCTTATAAAAAACAGACTCAATGACTTTCCACTACAGCTGCCAAACAGTTCTCTCTTGGCAGCCCCCTTAGGAGGAAAACTGGCACTTTTCTATCACAACTAGCATTGCATCACCAAAGACAAATGGGTTCTCAACATTGTATCTCAAGGTTACAGGTTCCATTTTCACACTCTGCCAAGGCTAAAAGGAATGCCAAATCTGCCACAAAATCAATGGGCAGAGGCTCAAAAACAAATTACAGCACTCATGGACATGAGAGCTATTCAAAAGGTACCACCACAGGAACAAGGACAAGGATTTTACTCAAGACTCTTTCTGTTTCCCAGAAAGGACAAAGCCAGGAGACCCATTCTGGACCTTTCTACACTAAACACTTACCTGGATGTACAGAAATTCAAGATGTTGACACTACAGCAGCTTCTTCCAATGCTAGGCAAGAAAGCTTGGCTCGTGACGTTGGACCTCAGAGGCATACCTGCATGTCCATATCAGACAAAACTGCAGAAGATACCTCAGATTTCTAGCTGGTTCAATGCACTATCAATTCTCTGCACTGCCCTTTGGCTTATCTACTGCGCCCAGGGTCTTCACAAAGTGCCTGGCACCAGTAATTGCATTTTGCAGGCAAAAAGGAATTCAAATTTATCCATACCTGGACGACTGCCTGATTCAAGCAGAGAGCAAGGACATTCTACTAAAGCATCTGGCGTATGTAAAAAAGTTATTAAGTTGCCTGGGGTACACAGTAAAGGAAAAGAAATCAAAACTAGTGCCCTCACAACAGATAATATTCCTGGGTGCCAGCTTGAATACAACGGCCCAAATGGCTCATCTCACGCCAGACAAGCAAGGACAACTGACTCAATATTTTCAATTAATGGCAACAAAGACCCAACTCCCTGCAAGAAAACTTCTGCAGGCCTTGGGCTACATGGCATTTTGCATACTACTAATTCCATATGCCAGACTGCATATGAGGAAACTACAATGGTACCTAAAGAGCGTATGGTCTCAACACTGTCAAAGTTTGGAAACAGTTTTACCACTAATTCCTTGCCTACAACAGGAGGTTCGATGGTGGGCACAAGCTTGTCACCTCAACAAGGGATAGCCTTTCACTCAACCCACAGCCAGGCAGACACTGACAACAGATGCATTGGATTACGCCTGGGGAGCACACATGGCAGGAAAATGTATCCAGGGCGAGTGGCCCACAGAGCAAAGACATCTCCACATCAATCAAAAAGAGATGCTAGCTGTACAAAATGCTATTATAGCTTTCAAGGACCTACTACATCCAGGACAATTAATACTAAAGACAGACAACACCACAGTTATGTGGTACATAAACAAGCAAGGGGGCACACACTCCTACCCCCTCTGCAGACAAGCCATGACCTTGTGGAACACAGCTCTAAACTACCAAGTTCATCTGCAAGCACAATTCCTGCCAGGAGAGAAAAACACACTGGCAGACGACCTAAGCAGAAACATTATGGACCCACACGAATGGGAACTGAATCCACAAATATTCAGAATGATAACACAAAAATGGTGGAGCCCGGACATAGATCTGTTTGCTTCCCCAAAGAACTGCCAATTACAGAAATTCTGCACAAGGAGCTACCACCCACAAGCATGGAAAATGGATGCCCTCTCATTCAGCTGGAAAAAACTACAAGTATACGCTTTCCCTCCTTTACCTCTCCTCCCAAAGGTACTTATAAAAGCCAGGCAGGAAGAGCCAAAAATGATACTGATTGCACCAGACTGGCCACGCCAGCACTGGTACCCAATCTTAAAGAACTTAGCACAAGAACCACCCTGGATTTTGCCTCATATCCCAGAGTTGCTGACACAATACAACAATCAGATACTTCACAGCCAGCTAAAGACCTTAAACCTAGCTGCATGGAAAATTCCCTAGTCAAGCAGGCAGTGCCTCTCTCCAAAGCTGTTATGGATGTCATTCTGGAGGCCAGAAGGTCTAGCACCAGGAAAGAATACTCGGATAAATGGAAGAGAGTATGTGCCTGGAACCAAGCGCACAGCCTTGACCCTCTTGTCCCAAACATTCCTCAGATACTGCAATACTTAACTGAGATGCTGGACAAGGGCCTCTCTTTTTCATCCATCAAGATCCACGCCTCAGCTATCTCTGCTCATTACAACACGGATCCACCAATTTTTTCTAACCTTTGCTCAAACAATACCTCAGAGGGGCTAAAAACATAAGACCGCCCCGTAGAGCACCTACACCAACTTGGGACCTCAACTTTGTTTTGGAAAAATTAACTCTACCTCCTTTTGAGCCAACTAACACAGCAGAAATAAAATACATCTCTTGGAAAACTGCTCTGCTACTGGCAATTACATCAGCACAAAGAGTTTCAGAATTACAGGCACTAATGGCAGTGGAACCTTTCCTCATCTTCCACCAGGACAGGGTGTCTTTAAGAACTAACCCTATGTTTATGCCAAAGGTGGTATCAAGTGTGGCTCTGAACCAAACTATTCACTTGCCGAGGTTTTATCCAAAACCACAGAACAAAGGGGCGAAACTTCTACATTCTTTGGACATTCACAGACAGTTATGTTTCTACTTGGACAAAACCAAAGCTTTCAGAAAATCTGAGCAATTATTGGTAGCATACGCTGCAGGAGCACAGGGAAAAGCCATTTCAAAGCAGACTATTTCAAAATGGATAGGACACTGTATACGTTTCTGCTATACCCACCATGGGAAACCTGTACTTAGCAGCATTAGATCTCACTCCACCAGGGCAACAGCCACTTCAACTGCCTACCTCAGAGGAGTACCTACCAAGGATATTTTACAAGCAGCAACATGGAGTTCTGTGCATACCTTCACCAAACATTACCATTTGTCTTTATACTCCAAATCCAGAGCTGGCTTCGCCAGTGCTGTACTGCAGGGCCTTATAGCCACCCCTAATGCCTTATAGATCCAGCCTCCCTACCTCAGCTTTGGGAATCCACCCAAGTGTGATGACTGCAGCAGTGTAACACGATGAACATAGTACAGTTTTGTACCTACCATAAATGTAGATGTTCGAGTGTAAACGCTGCTGCAGTCCAGGTTACCCTCCCTCCTTCCCCTCTTACTTTCTGGTACTTACCTAGGGCATCTACCCTTTATTACCTATGGGGAGTATTTACTGGTAACTAAAAATGGTTGTTTGCTTTTCTTTTGTATTGTTTACTAGCAATTTGAATTGCCTACCTATTTGGGGGCACCTGACATCTGGGGCAAGAAAAACTGAAGAAAATGGTGTCGGCTGCATCTTGTATACCCCTGTCGCACTGACGTCAAGGAGGAGGTGACAGCAACCGATGCCGGACCAAGACTTTGGAACTCTGGCCGACTGCGGGACCACCTGATGGCAGGATAACCCAAGTGTAATGACTGCAGCAGTGTCAACACTTGAACATCTACATTTATGGTAGGTACAAAACTGTACTGTTCGATTTTCAGCTAGAACGTCTTCTGCGTGGAGACATGCATGAATGGGCGTACCTTCGTTGAAGGTTGTGCATCAGGGCTGGTAACTCGGCACGTAAAAATCAACTACCAGTCATTAGCGGACCAGAGTTCCGCTGTGGCGACCCCTAACCGGGAAAAGCCGAAAGACACAACAACAACAATAATGGGCATATAACTCTATGTAATTATCATGTTTCAAAGGTATTGTACACTATAATCCCTGGCATTGAGATATACCATCTGATATTGTTAATCCTCATTCATTCCTTATGTATGGGTATCGGTTCCACCCTCTGAACTGAGCTGGCCATCTTCCAAGCTTTCGTCAGCTACAAACTCTCGAGCTAAAACTCTTACCCAGAATTCCCCTCTCCCTGTTACCTCAGATTTCGTTTGCCACCTCGCCATTCGGTCGTGTCAAGCTACTTCTCTTGAGCTAAGTAAAATATTTTGTTGTTATACTAGTCTAAAACAACCTTTTCTCTCAGAAAAGTTACTAAATTGTTTTCTCTTACCTTATCGCATTTAGTGGCTATCCTTTCTTGAAATTTTTCAACCCTTTTTACCACTAGGTATTTTCTTCTTTACCATCTTTGGTAAACCACTTTTCCTCCTTACCTTCGGGTATTTCTTATACCATTGCTGGTATTCTTTCTGATTTCCTTCTTTCCTATCATGGCAGATAAAAAAGGTAGTCCAGGATTTAAGAGATGTTCAGATTGTGGACATAAATTACCTACTTCAGGTGCACATTCTCTCTGTGTCTATTGCGTGGGTCTGTCTCATTTATCAGTTGATCCTCCCTGTGGAATTTGTAAGAATTTCTCTAATAGGATGTTGATTGAGAGGAAAAATAAATTGCTACTGAAGGGACTACTCATATCTCCCTTTTCAGAGGCTATTTCTGGGTCGGAGGCTTCAATCCCTCCAAGATCCCAAAAGAAAAACAACTGATGATCATACAAAGACCAAGTCTCTTTCTTCGTCCCCGGCTGGGGACTCCCACCAACCAAGACGGCTAAACTTTCTACATTAGATCTGACTCTTTTGGCTCCATTGCTTTCGATGCCTAGACCTTCGGCACCGAGGCCATCGGTGCCATATGTGATTTTGCCACCGACTAGCGTGCCCTTTACCATATCGGTACTAAGGGGCTCCTCAGTTCAGACCTCTCTACTGGCACCGACTGTCCAGTCACTGCAGACTGTAACCACATCGGCTCCGACACCTTACACGGAACCGACACCTCAGTTATTGACACCGATTTATTCGGTCCCAACCTCGGCGTCGACAACCACTTTGGCACCGACCTTATTGTCGGTGCAGACCATGACTTCGGCACTGATGATTTCCTCGGTGCAGACACCTGTAGTTCAGTCTCTTAAGGCCCCATTGCTTTCAGTGCAGACTGGTAGAGGTGGGCACTGAGATTGCCCCATCTTTGGATAGACCTGACTCTCCCTCAGCCATGTCCGTGAAATTCACTAGAAGCCTCTCTGAACACGACGTGTTGCGCCTTGTGGATCAACTTTTGGCCAGAGGTATCCCGCCCCCCAGGACCTATCCTTCCTTCCTTCGGAGGTGATCACCCTTTGCCAGAGACTCCTACTTATTCTCCTCCTTTATTTCCTTTGAAGCCCCTTGATATAGTGCAGTCTTCCCCCTCTACGGTTCCCTTTATGGACCTCACTAAGGAACCGCAGTTGCCTTCGTGGCAGGAGAGTTTTGCTATGACCCAGGATGTCAGCTGTGGCATACGTAATTTGGTGTTTCACAGCCATCTAGGGACTCCGAGTCGGCAGGCTGAGCCACTTAGGGGAGGGGGTGACCCCTGTCCTGGACACTCACCCCTCTTCAGGTGGACCGGCCTTCCAACTAATGGAGAAGACTTTGGCGTCTTCTGGCAATACTGTGCTGTCAGTCCCTCCGCCCTCCTCTGGACCGCAGTGTACACAAGTCGCTCCTAGCGGACACCGGGCACAAGGGCCTCAGGATGTACTCCCACAGGAAACCCCATTTGCGTTGTCTTCCCCAGCTTCTCCCTCTGAGGAAGTTCATCGAAAAGGTTCGTGCAAGAGGAAGCACATGGACTCCACAGAGGTGTCTCTTACTGAAGACACTGACTTTAATGATGGGGAAGGGTCCCCTCGGTTACCCTCTGAGGTATCCTTTGGTGATACCCTCGAAATCCTTATAGAGAGGTGACTGGCAGCCATCTAACCCTACCTCTGAAGAGTCTGTGTTCTTGCAGGCCTTTCCTGCCCGGCCCCCCTTACCTCCTGGCTTACTCCACCTGCCGACGAACTGGTCCAGCTCATTGTGCAGCATGCATGGAAGGCTCCTGACACCGTTGAGGCCATTCCCCGGAGGCCAGATAAAATTTTGTCCCCTCCTGCTACTAACCCCCCATTGGTCCAAAGATCTTCCTGTAGATGCTCTGGTGGTGGCAGCCGCAACCAAGAAGGACCTGGTGGAAGAAGAAAGCCAGCCTGTCCATCCGCCCAACAAAGAGTCCAGGACTGTGGACAGAATAGGGAAGCGTACTTTTGCATCAGCGACCTTTGCAATCAGGTCCCTGAATTATATGGCGCATTTTACCAGGCTTCAAAGGGATTTATTTTCTGAGCTCTCTGAAACTTTGGCTGGTGCCGTGTCTGATGAGGTCCATGACAAAGTGGCCTCTCAGCTGGCTACCATTGAATCGATATCTAACTCCTCCATATGCCTGATATCTCACGCATCAGAAGGAGCAGCTAGTGCGGCGAGTTCAGGTGTTGTTCTGAGACGACATGCCTGGATGCGCTTGTGCAATTTCGTGGAACCCTTTAAGGCTTCCTTTCTCAATGCTCCCATCAAAGCCTCTTCATTGTTTGGACCCAAGGTTAAAAGCACACTGGCCAGATGTGAACAGGATGGTAAGACCCTTTCTGCTGTGGGTATCCGTTATTCTTTCCCTCAACGTGCTTTCTCCAGAAACCAGAAGAGTGGGAAGATATGGTACAAGAAGTCCCAGGGTCCTTTCCGTGACACACAGGCCGAGTTCTCCCCTAGAGGTAGAGGGGGAAACTCACAGAGAAGACACCCCTTTCTGGGCAGAGGGGGTCCGCGTAACCAGGGTTCCAGGGGCTCTTTTCCTGGCCAATCCTACCAGCGCTCGTGAAGAGCAGCCCAACTCCTTTCCTCCGGAGGTGGTTGGGAGTCATTTCTCCTTGTACCCTTCTGCCTGGCTAACCATCACCACCGATTCTTGGGTACAAAGGATAATAATGAGAGGTTACCATATTCCCTTCCATCTTTGTCCTGCCCCCCCCAACAAACTTACCCGACGTTCCACCCAGTCAAAGGGAAGAAGAAGCATTAGAGATAGAAAAGCTGCTAATCCCTCCAGACCAGATCGGATCCGGATTCTACTCAAGACTATTTTTGCTGCCAAAGAAAACCGGGGATTGGAGACCAATTTTGGATCTCAGTGTATTGAACAAGTTTGTCAGAGTACAAAAATTCCGGATGGTCACAATACTGTCTATCCTCCCGCTTTTGGAAAAAGACGATTGGATGTGCTCTATAGATCTTCAAGATGCATACTACCACATAAAAGTGGACAGGCCATCAAGAAGATTTCTGCGCTTCCATGCGAGAGCCAGTCACTACCAGTTCAGAGTACTGCCCTTTGGACTCTCTACAGCCCCCAGAGTGTTCACAAAGTGCATGGCAGTCGTCACAGCTCACCTGCGACTACAAAGATTCCATGTGTTTCCATACTTAGGCGACTGCCTCATTTCCGCCCCCACCAGACATCTATTGGAAGAAGCCCTGGCATACTCTCTCCTCGCTGCAGAAAGGCTAGGCATAACCATAAACTGGCAAAAATCCAATCTCACCCCATTTCAGTCCACAGAATTCAAAGGGGTCATCCTGGATACAAAAAATTGCAGAGCATCCATTCCAGAGCACAGAATTCTAAGGATAAAGCAACAACTGATCCCAATCCTTTCAAGGGAGAAATCCACAGCTCACTCTGTCCTACAGCTGTTGGGTTCCATGGTAGCCTCCATCACCATTGTCCCCCTGGCCAGGTTTCACATGAGGCTTCTACAATGGCTACTGCTCGCCCAATGGTATCCTTTTCAGTATCCCCTTTCAGCCAAGATACGAGTAACTCACAGGTGCAAACAGGATTTAAATTGGTGGATCACCCACAACCCATCACAATGATCTTGCCCCTTCTTCCCCCAGCAGCCCAACGCTACAGTGACCACGGATGCCTCCCTGATGGCGTGGGAGGGGCTATGTCAGGGACAGACAGTCGAAGGCACTTGGTCCGAATTGGAGGCCCAACTGCATATAAATGTCCTAGAGGGCGGTGCTTCTGGCGTTGCAAGCATTCCATCCCCTGCTGCCGTCTGGGATTGTTGCGATACAATCAGACAACATGGCGGTGGTCTGGTACATCAACAAGCAGGGTGGAACCAAATCTTACCCCCTTTGTCGTGAGGCTATGAGGAAATGGCAATGGGTGATGGCTACCTACGGTTTTCTTCTAGCAATGCACACTCCCGGGAGTTCCAACATGATAGCAGACAGACTTAACAGGTGCATTCTACAACCTCACGAGTGGTCCCTGAATCCTTTGATAGTGGCGGAGATCTTCCACCGCTGGGGCCGTCCTTGCTGCGACCTCTTTGCATCCCCGACCAACTACAAATGCAGCAACTACTTCGCCCTGATTCCCCCTCCAGGACAGTCACCCAGGAATGCTGTAGTCCACGAGTGGCCCTCGGGTCTTCTTTATGCATTTCCACCTCTCCCCCTCATTCCCCAGTTCCTGAAGAAAGCCCTTCAGTTGAAGAGCAAGGTGATCTTTATAGCACCATATTGACCTTGTAAGATTTGGTTCCCCTTCCTTTGGCCTCACCTGCTAGATTAACCATGGATTCTCCATCCAACCCCGGGGTTGATCTCCCATCCGCAGAATCTGATTCATCCCAACTTGGACAGCCTGAAGCTCACAGCTTGGCTCCTCCAATTCCCTTGATTGCCAGGCAGAATGATCTTTCTTTGCCAGTACGGGACATTCTTATTGCATCTCATAAGTCTTCCACTAGAATTACTTATCTAAGCAAGTGGAAAAGATTTACCTGTTGGCTGAAAGAAAAGCAAGTAGATGCCTTTTCAGCACCAGTGTCGATAGTATTAGAGTATCTAGCCCACCTATTTCAATTGGGTCTGTCGGCCTCTACCATTAGAGTTCATTTGGCTGCAATATGTAATTTCCATGAATGTGTCCAAGACTCCTCTCTTATGTCGCACACATTATGCAAGACCTTCATAAAAGGTGTGAATCATCTGAAGCCCCTTTTTAGAGAACCTATTCAACCATGGTGTACCTATCATTAGTTCTACAAGCTCTGAGAATGCCACCTTTCGAACCAGCTTCTTCTTGCGACCTCAAATATTTGTCATGGAAAACCTTGTTTTTGGTCACCATTACTTCTGCCAGACGTACCTCTGAGCTTCAAGCCTTATGCATCAAGAGTCCATCCTTGATTTTTCATAGAGATAATGTCTTTGAAAACTAATCCTTCCTTTCTGCCAAAAGTGATCTCTGAAATGTCCATTAATCAAACCATTGAATTGCCCGTTTCCTTCCCCAATCATTCAAACAAAGGGGAGTATTGCCTACATACCCTAGATATTCACAGGCAAATCCACTTCTACTTGAACAAGACTAAGGCCTCTCGTAAGTCAGACCAGTTATTTTTGGCCTATTCTGGACTTAGACTAGGAAGTGCTGTTGCTAAGGTCACATTGACTAGATGGTTGAAAGACTGTCTGAACTTCATTTATACACAATGTAATATTCCATTGCCGACTACCATAAAGGCTCATTCGACAAGGTTGGTGGCAACTTCTGCTGCCTTCCATGCCAGAGCTTCTTTACATGACATCTGTGCAGCTGCAACTTGGGCTACGCCTCATACCTTCATCAATCATTACAAATTGGATTTGGCCTCCAGGGGAAGGGCATCTTTTGGTTCTGTGGTGCTCAAGTATGTCCTTCCATGAGAGCCCCCAGGAATAGAGGTAGCTGGGGACTCTGTCCCATACATAAGGAATGAATGAGGATTAATAATATGAGATAAAGAAGTTATGCCTTACCATAACGTTCCGTCTGTATTGTTGATCCTCGTTCAGTCATTATGACCCTCCCTCCTTCCCCCTCCCGTGGCTTCTAGTGGATCTCACCATCCGGTTCTATTAGGTCATTTGACCAGAGGTAGCTTCTACCTTTTTTTGACTTGCAAACTCAATCTGAGGTAACAGGGAGAGGGGAATTTTGGGTAAGAGTTTCAGCTCGAGAGTTTGTAGCTGACACGAGCTTGGAAGATGGCCGGCTCAGTTCCAAAGTCGGAACCGATACCCATACGTAATGACTGAACGAGGATCAACAATACAGATGGAACGTTATGGTAAGACATATCTTTTCCCCCCTCTCTTTTGTATCTGTTTTTCATGATTGCTAATTTTATTAATGTTTCTTGTCAACTTGGCTTGTGTAGTGTCTGAAAAGGGTCCAAGGATTAATGTACCTACCTGTTTAACAATTGTAAAATAAATGAATAAATAACTTGGTGCGGGTTTAAAGATTCACTGGGACCATTTCCCAGGCTGTCATACACCTCATTTTCAGGGATGGATATCTAGAAAGTAGAAATGTTCCATGCTACTGCAGGGTAGCTGGGTAGCAACATGACAAGCCAGCACAATACAGTTACCTAACCCTTTGTTTGAGAGCTTTGTTTCCCATTTGTGTCAACCATATGGACAGCATATAAGTTCCTCAAGTTCAGTAGGGTCACATTTCCTGCCTTCAGAATACTCTAAAGGGATGGTAATAGATGTTGAACTTTAAAACTGGTTCAGTGAATATGTCCAGTGATTGTTTTTATGTTTCCATTTATTTCAAGGAAGGTTACAGCGATGCAACAAGGGTGCAAAATGTAGAAAGACTGCATTGCAGGTCTTAATAAAGTAGGTATGCAACGCAGAGTCTTTGATTATAACCAAGTTATATTTTTAAGAAATGGATGTCTAGAAATAAATCTCTTGTGCAAAGTAGAGCAAAGCTGTAAAGGTGACTCTTGATATTCATTTAAAGGCATCTGGAGCAGCACTCTGAAGCACAGTGAAGTTTAAAGGCCCAGCTGCACATGTGGTCTGCACTGCTTCAGATTGACCTTGGGAGTCTTGTTATAGCACATGATCAGAGTGAAGTTCATCTAAATTGCCCTATCCAAACCCATATATATATCACTGAGCATTTGCTCACTGCTGAGGACTGTGTGCGCCACATATCAGTTAGCACAGCTGAGTTATGGACTCTAGTAAGTATTCATGGATGGTGATGGCTTACTGATGCTTAGGCCAGCACATTACAAGAGGAAAAGGAGAAAAATCAATCATCTGTTAGATGAATACTTGTGTGATGATAGGAGGTATTGCGGGCTATGCCAGGAGAAGTGGGGCAGTGGATGTGTAACATATGCCAGTACAGCTAGCTGGAATTTAATAAAGAATTATATGTTGTTTGAATTTCAGACTGATTTGTACAGATGCTTGTGTTAAAAATGTTTTTGTAAAGTTGCATGTGTTAAAATGTATCAACAGTGTTTCCTGCTGGACAGAAAATAATTGTACCTGCATTATTGTAACTGTTTAAATGTATACATTGTAACAGCATATACTGGCGGAGAGGAGGTTAATCCACCAGACTTTGAAAAAATATTCTTGAAATTAAATTATTTTATGGGTTAAGCCATAAAGATGATGTCCTACAGTTTTGAAGGGAGCCAGAGATGCAGTGTCTCTGTTAGGGAATAGTTTGCAACTCCTGTAGGAAGAGTGGAATGGTTTTATTGTTTTATGGCTCCCAGATGATGCAACAGATCTTACAAAGTCTTAGAAAAGCTCCAGATGTGTATGATAGCACATAAGTACTAAACCCTAGCAGTTTTTAGTGTTGGTAATAGTGTGAGAACCAGAACTCAGATGACCAGATGTATGTGATGTCATTCTGTACAGAGATAATGTTTTAATATTAGAGGAGACTGAAGTCTCAGGGGCAGTCTGTTCTTGGAAACCTGACTAGAAAGACCCTCATCCACATCATCTTGCCTTGTGATAGTAAGTACCTTAACTAGGGAACAGTAATTCTTTTAATCGGTCAGGAATAGATAGTGAGATTAGCTAAATACCATTTTTCTGTATCTGTGTGAAACTTTCCATCAGTGTTATTTTTAATATTTCCCGTGACTAAAACGCTGGTGTTTACTGTAAATAGATATTTAGTATTTTGTTGTTATTTATTATTATTAAATATATTTAAACTTTTCATTGTGACTGGCCCTTTTTAGAAAATATTTAAGCTTTGAGAGTATTTGCGTATATTTATTTGGTGATAACTGTGGTCGCCCAACTGTTTGGTCAACATTACCATTTGTATTAATATTAATTTCACTCTGTATAATAGGATACCCTTTTAAGAGCCTTATAGTAACTTGACTGGTGGCAGTGAGTCTACCTTATAGTCTAGAAAAGGCGGTAGAGTGGGCAATCTGTGCCAGCCTTTCCCATGTGTGTGTGTCTGTGTGCGTATGTGTATGAAAATTAAACCTCAAAGTGTGTGTGTCAGCTACAGGGAGCAGGGACATGAAGCACTGGTTTCACGGAGAGGGTGCTGAACACAACTGTGGCAGAGGAGAGCCTTACTAGGGATTTGGAGGGTGACAGGTGGAGAAATCCAGACCCTGGGCTGTGTCTGCTCCGTGTGTGAAATTATGCTTGATGCAGAGAGGTCTACATCTGGAAATATTGAGTGTATCCATTTGTATTCCAAGTGAATGTTTCTCTCCAGTGTCATTGGTGAGGATTCAGGCTTCTTTATTACTGGCCCAGAGTGGGAATGTCACAACTTGTTTTACCTGTTATTTGCTGTATTACTTCAGATGGTTTAGAAATAGTTTAAGCTGTTCAGACATCAGGAAACCAAATCAAAGAGTTGAATATGAATAGATGAAGATACTGATTGAAGGAGGCCAGTTCATCCAAATACTACAGCTAGCCCAGCAGGACCTTTGTTTCTGTCCTTTCCTTGCTCTTTGAATGGGAGTATTTCGGAATGTTATTATGGTGAATCTAATTTCTCTCTGAAACTTGAAATTTTAAATTGTCATGATCTTATCGAAGCTTATCTTAACTGTCTTTTCCAGACCCACATCACTCATCAGTTGTTGTGGACGAGATGTGCCACATCCTAAGTCAACACAGTGACAAAAGTGTTAATACAAAATTCCATGATTTGTCTCAGTCCTGAGCATTTTTTTTGAAAATATTTTTATTGAGTTTTAAACAAGAAAACAAGTGATAACATATACAATTAAGAGGAAATATTTGACAAACTAGAAAAAAATAAAAAAAAAACAAAACTGCCACCAAAGCTTTAGAACTCACTTGTCCTGCACAAAACAGATCCCAGAATAAGAAGCAAAACACCAGGACTTGGAGATGGCTGTAAAATCCAGTATAAAAATCTTTATTCGACACAAGCGCTTTCGTGGGTCATACCACTTCTTCAGATGTCTAATACATTTTAAAAACAGCTCTTAGTTTAAAAATACACCATCTTGGGACACATGAGTAAAACTAACCAATACATTGTTCAAGTGTGCACAAGCACTTTCAGTTCAAAGCAATATTCCACAAAGTTTATGCCATTAACTGGACTAGAAGTCTGAAACATACATGATCGTATACTATGTTATGCAAATTTGAATTATAATTTAGATATTTTATAAATAGTTTTTTCAGAAGTGTGTATGTTTCAGACTTCTAGTCCAGTTAATGGCATAAACCTTGTGGAATGTTTTAATCATGTGTCCCAAGATGGTGTATTTTTAAACCAGGAGCTGTTTTTAAAATGTATTAGACAACTGAAGAAGTGGGTGATCCACGAAAGCACTTGTGTCGAATAAAGATTTTTTACTGGATTTTACAGCCATCTCCAAGTCCTGGTGTTTTGCTTGTTATTCTAGAAAAAATAAAAGCTAAATAAATTAATTTCAAAAACACAACAAACTATTTACAAGAGTGTCTACTGAATAAAAAACAATTCTATAGATTTCAGTAGGTAAAAATTATCCTGAGAGTGTTAAACATTGTTTGTTTAATAGTTATTTTAGATTTTTCCAAGAATTATATGTAGAAGTGATTCTGGTAGACTTTGACTTTATAATAACAAGTCCTGAACGTCTGGATTCTTCTTGTGATATTTGTTCTTCCTTCGAACTGCAAGCTTTTCTTGATAGGAAGAACAAACTAATTTTGAAAGGCATTCTCCCTGGATCGGAAGGAGATTTGACAAGTTCATTTTCTTAAGCTTTAATCTCTCAGCACTCTAAAGGAACTGAGAAGTATGATTCAAAGCCTGTTGATCAAGAAAAAGATAAAGACAAAGAGAGACAAGAATCAAGAAAAAGGGCCACAGACTCCCCAACTTTCCCTGCTCCAGTCCCTAAGATTTCTAAATTTTCACTATCATCTCTCTCTTCATGTCTTACAGTTTTGGACCATGCTCAACCTTAACCTCTGGTGCCTTCCTCCAGTGACACTGAAACCATTATTACTTTGGATCACTCCCCTAAGAAGCTTTTCTGACTGGCCTGTCTTCTGAAAGGAAGCTTTCTAAATATGTGACCCCCATGTCTCTGTCTGCAGTATCTGTCAGGTCTGTCAGCTGGCCTGGGAATGGATAATGAGAGCATTCATGAAGGTTCAGATAGATATGGGAGTCATTCCCAGTGACTCCACTGCAAGGCTTTATAATGCTGGCCTTCTACTCCCCTTACTTTTGCTCCTTCCCCAGTCCAGTGTCGGAGCCAGGGATTTTAGAGCTGAGATTTCTGCTAATTGTCCTTCTCTCTGCTTCAACTGCTCTAGGGTCATTGACACTAATTGCTACTGACTCATTTGACTCTAAAACTATCAGACCAGAGTGGGTACTGGAGCCAAGGGGCCTGCAGTGGCATGGAGCTGGCTCCATCTCATTTAGTGATGTCGTGTTCTCTGAGTGTGTTGCCTGTAGACACCTTGGCTTCAATTTCAACCTTGGACACAGGAGACTACATGGTGCTGGGTATGAATTCTTCTGACCCTTATATTTTAGATTTAGATTCAAATCAGAGTGTGATGACCCACAACTGGACCAGTAATCAAAGAGCCTCAGTCCTCACCACTGGCAACAGTGGGGAGTATACACCTGGAGGATAACAAATACACACACAATATTTCCAGATGCAGCTTTCTGTATCAAGTGCAATTTCCCTTAAGAGCACACAGAGACCACACTCAGTCCGGGACTGTTTTCTCACTCTTTCTCCAGATCCCCTAATAAGACTTCCCACTGGCACAGCTATAGAGTTGAGATCTCAGCTGAGTGGCCAAGCCAAGACAAGACCTCCAGCACCCTCTCTATCCAACCAGTGCTACATGTCCCTGCCCAAGTAGCTGACACACACACTCTTTAAGGTTCAGTTTACACACACACACACACACACACACACACACACACACACACACACACACCTGGGAAATGCTGGCACAGGTTTACTAGCTATGCCCCCCTTTACCCAGACTATAAGGTAGTTATCACTACCACCAGCCAACTCCTTATCAGCTACTTTAAGGCCCTTAAAGAGTGCCCAATCTTACTGTGTAACATTAATATTAATACAAATAGTTTGACCAAGAGCAAGGCCATTGGGAGTGGCCCACACAGTGTCACCAAATAAATATGCAAGAACTCTCAAAATTTAAATATCTATACACAGATCAGCCACCATGAAAGGTTTAAATATATTTAATAATAAATAATGAAAGAACAAGAAAATACTCAGTATATATTCACAGTGACATCAGAGTTCAAAGCCCCAGGCAATATTTAAAACAACATTGCAGGACAGTCTCAAACAAATAAAGAAAAATATCTAAACTAAGTTTTGCTATATTCCTGACTATGTCTAAGAGAGTTACTATGCCGTAGGAACATACAGAGCAAGACAGATGTGTAATGAGTGTTTCTTGTCGTTGTCAGGTTCAAGACATAATGCAAAATGCACTGTCTCACTAAGAGACTCCTCAAATTAATATGTCAAATATTACTGCTGGGATAGCTTGCCGAATGATGTCATTTCTTGTCATCTGACTCTGTCTCAGGTGAAACCCCCATTGCTGGAAGCTTGGCAGTGTTTAGCATCTACTTGTAAAAATTCATAGACCTCAGATCTTTGGCAGATGCTGGAAGTCATAAAACAATTGCATTCCTTCATACTTTCAGAGGTAGTAATTAGTTGACTCCAAAGACAATACAGAAAGTTTCCTAGTACAGAGATTATGTCTCCGGCCTGGCCTATAAAGTAATTTAATTTCATCTGTTTTTCTGAAGTTAACCTCCTGTATTCCAGTTTGCACTGTTAAAATCCATCCATCCATCCTCAACACCTTTTTCCCATTTTGCACATTGGGTCAGGGTGTCACTTCAGCAGTGACAGTCATCTCGCGCCAAGATGTACACCACCGGGTGGCTAGCTATGCCACAGTAGTTCATTCATACCACTCATTCGCAGACACACACTTACGTACAGGCAATTTAGAATGTCCAGTCCACCTACTGCATGTCTTTGGAATGGGGAGAAACCCCCGTGACCACAGGGATGACATGCAGACTCTGCAGAGAAGGCACCCCAGCCGAGAATCAAACTGGAGTACCTCTTGCTGTGAGGCAACAAAGCTAACCGCTCCACCACCGCTGCCACCCCATACATTTAAACAGTTACAATAGTGCATGACATTTCTGTTCTTTTCCAGTAGGGCACACTGTGGTTACATTTTAAGCACAAGCAGTTTATAAAATAACCTTTTTCAACACACGTCTATACAAACCAGTTTGATATACACTTGACATACAGTTCTAATACAGCTGTAACACAAGCATCTTACACAAACCATTTTGATATTCACCTAATGACATGTAATTATTTACAAAATTCCTGCTAGCTGAGCTGGCAGTGTCTCCCTTACTCACATGGAGGATACATTATGTGGTGCCGTCAGAGCCATTGCCTATATTTGCAGTATCTGATAAGCTCTTAGCCTGTCAATCGAAATAATACTTTGGCTCCTCTCAGATTCCCAATATATCTGAAGCCCTCAGCACTCATAATCCCTCCCAAGGACAGCCCGTCTAATGACTTTGATCCTTGCTTTCGTTAAGGGATTAAAAACACTTCTGACTCTTTAGCTCCCTTCCCAACTGAAGAGCACAGAAACTCTTAAATGCAAAAGGAGGCACTTGGATTCTTTCCAAGAATGTCTCACTGAGGACACTCACCTCAGTGAAGGGGAACTGTCCCTGAGGGCACCACCTTTGGTGAACTAATAGAAATACTGCTACAAAGGGGGAACTGAGCCACCGACACCCCTTCCCTAAATGAGTAGGTATTCTTCAAGGTTTTTTGAAGATGGCTTATATACTACCTGGTTGGGCCATCCAGCTAATTGCCCCATTGATGTAGGCTTGCCAGAGGCATGGTAGAAAAGATTCCTCTCAATCTGGACAAGGCTCATTTCTCTCAAGAATCACCACTTTGGAGTAAATGAGCAAATAATGATTGCAGCAGCCACCAAAATAAAGCTGTCATAAGAAAGCTGTATGGTCCACCCCCCTAACAGGGAACTGAGGGAGGTGGATTGATTTGGAAAGTGTGTTTAAGCCTCAGTAACTTTTTCCCTTAGTGCAGTGAATTATATTTAATACATTGTCAGGTTCCAGAGGAAACTGGCAGACCAAGTACTAGATTCCATCAAGAGAGCTCCAACAACTGACACTAGAGAAACGTGGAAAATAAACAGGCAGGTATGTTGTCCATCACAAATGTTACCTTGAGGCTTACTTGCAATTCAGCTGATGGTGTATCTAGAGCAGCAGGCACTGGAATTGCTGCTATTCATCATCATATCTGGCTAAGATTTTGTGACTTTGGGCAACTTTAAAGCATCCTTTGTAAAAGCTCTCTATGCTAAATCATCTCTTTATGGTCTTAAAGTCAAAGACACATTGTGGAATAGTAAGCAAGAGTGCAAAATGCTTTCTACTGTTTGTTTTTCATATCTCCAGTGGTCCCACTCTAGGAATCAAAGGGAAGGGAAATGTGTCAGTCTTTTCTTTTGACTACTCTTTTGACAGACACCCCCACAGTAGAAGGGAGAACTTCATTGGAGAACATCCCAGGGGCAGACGTGGTCCACAGAATCAAGGATTTAGAGGTTCCTTTTCTGATGAAGACTTCCATTATTCCTGAAAGCTTAATCACCTATTCCCCTCGAGAGGAAGCTGGTGGATGCCTCTCTTTACCTTCAAAATAAGATGGCCATTGCACAAGACTTTTGGGCAAAAAGAATCCTATCCATCCAGGCCAATAGTGTCATACAAACCCCTTCCAAATATCCTACCCCTCCAAATAAGATCTGAGCTCAATAAATTTATTGGCTGCTAGAAAAGAGTAATTCAGGATGTCCCAACAGACCACAGAAGATCAGTTGTCTAATCAAAGTTCTTTTTAGTCCTGAAGAAGGACAAGAACCTCAGGCCCATATTGGACCTTGGCAAGTTAAATACATACAGAAAGATGACAAAGTTTCAAAACATTACAATGCAGGCCATTCTTCCTCTCCTTAGGAAAGGGGACTGGATGTGCACAAAAGACCTTCAGGATGCCTGTTACCACATAAAGGTTGCAAGGCAGTCCTCAGTATTACTGTGATTTTAGCTGTAAGCCTTTCATCAATTTTCAAGCATTGCTATTTAGTCTTACCACAGCCCCCCAAGTATTCAGCAAGTGCATGGCAGTAGTAGCAGCAAACTCAGACTGCAAGGGCTCCAAGTTCCAGATGACTGGCTGCTCACTGCAAACACAAAGGAATACTTAATTCTAGAAAGAGACTGTTTATCCACTTGTGCCAATCCTTGGGTATCTCTGTAAACTACAAAAGCCAATGTTACAGTCCACTCAGTCTTTGCATTTTATAGGTTGCCATTTAGATATAGTCTCTTAGATAGCAAAACTCTCACAGCCAAGGCGGCCTTCTCTTTATCTACGAGTGCAAGACGTTCTCAGTTCACACAGACCACCAGCATCTTATTCTGAGATTGCTGGGCTCTAAGGTGGCTTTAGTAGCTGTGGTCGTTTGTGAGATTGTTCATGAGGGTCCTTCAGTGGATACTGTCAGTACAGTAGTCGCAGTCTACTCGTCCTCCACATTGTTCTGTAAAGTTGTTGTGCAGCCATCATATATCTTTGTAGATGAATTCTTCATCACCTTAGCAGAGCCAACCATTTGTGTTCCCTATTCTTATGGCAATGGTTACCTTGGAAGGCTTTTGTTTGGGGGAGGAGGCATTTCAGAAGGAGAATGGTTCAAGGAACATGGACAAGTCTGGAGGCCCATCTTCACATCAGCATTCTCGAGATGAAGTGGTCTTCCTAGCGTTGCAAGCCTTCAGGATTTCTTGCCACAGGTTGTGATTACCATTCAGCCAGACAACACATTTGTGGCCTGGTACATCAATAAACAAAGGAGAACCCAATCTTTCCAGTTATGTCAGAAAGTCATGAGAGTGTGGCCATGGGCAGTGTCTTCACAATAGTTTCTAACAGCAATGCATATTCCACGTTGAAACAGTGTCCTAGTGGACAGGCTGAGTCAATGTATTCTCATGCCTCATGTGTGGTCTCCCAACAAGACAGTGGTAGCATAAATGTTCAGCCACTGATGCAGCATGTTGCTGCAACCTCTTTGCATCTCCCACCAATTTGAAATACAGCAACTACTTTCCCCTCATCCCTCAACTGAAACAATAACTGAGAAATGCTAGAGGAGGACAAGTATCAACATTCTGGAAGAAAGAGGTGGTGACTGTAATACCTAAAGAGGGTGAAGATCTTTAAGATCCAGCTTCATACAGGCCCATTTCAGTACTAAACCATGATTATAAAGTGTTTATGTCTATAATGGCTAAAAGAATAGCAAAAGTGATGCCAACATTGATAGATATGGATCAGTGTGGTTTTGTGGAGGGGAGGCAAACATTTGATAACATTAACAGAAAACTGATGATCAAGAGGGAAGCAGAATGTAAGAAAATATTACTGTTGTTGGTGGGTCTTGATGCAGCGATAGCATTTGATAGAGTAAGCTGGGACTTCATGAGCAAGAAAATGGAAGTAGTTGCTTTCCCTGATAAAATTATAAGGTTATTTAGGAGTATGTATGAGGGATAGGAGGTGAAAATTAAATGGGTGGGGTTCTCTCTTATAATTTCTGCTTGAGTAGAGGAACCAGGCAGGGGTGTCCTCTTTCCCCTTTGTTGTTTGCATTATATTTAGAACCATTGGTGAGGAGGGTAAGGGACTCAGAGGTTCAGGGATGTAGTTGGTGTGGTAGTCAAGAGGGGATGGCTGTATTTGCAGATGATATTGTTTTATACCTGACAAGGCCGGGGAGGACATTGTAGTGTTGTGGAATGTTTTGAGACAGTTTCACGTCTTCTCAGGATACATGGTTGTTGAGGCTGGAACAAAGGCAGTGGTGGTAGATTGTGTGCCCACACACGAATTTGTCCGGCAGCGTCCATGTTTATGGGGACATGATGAAGTGGAGTATTTGAGAGTGTGGCTTAGAGGTGACTCTGTTGTGGCAGCTGAGGGTGTGTGAGAGAAAACTGGACAGAGGATGGTGCAAGAACTGATAAGCTGGAGGCTTTGGTTTATGGATGTGGATGGTGAGATGCAAGCAGTTGTAATCTTTTTGATCCCTTTGGTTTTATACACAATTCAGGCATATTTTTGTCAACTGGAGGAGAGTTGTGGATAGCAATTGAGGAAGAGCTGAGGGGTTTTGTTGGGAGGAGGGTGGTGGAGGTCAGGTTGGGTGGGCTAGTTCTTCCGGTGGAGTGGGGTGGACTGGGATTGCCCAATTTGAGAGTTTTTTGGGCAAACATACTTTACTCTTGTGCATGGCACTGGCAGAAAACTATGGTTCGGGGTGGAAGGGGATAGTGGTGGTGCGGGGGGGGGGAGGCTTGAGAGACAGGGAGAGATTTGGATTTTGGATGCAGACCCTTGGGGAGGGTGACAATAGTCTTGCAGAATATTGTATTCATGAAGTGGCAAAGGGTATTTTGAAAGCTGAGCCATCATGGGAGTTGAGAAGGAAGATTCTGCCGATGGGGATGGCTGCAGTTGGGGATGCAAACGGTGGGCAGGAGGGGGCTGGAGTTTGTTGGAGGGAGCTGGCTGGGGATCCAAGGTGTTAGGAGCAGGTGAATTGAGGGGGAGGGGTGGTGGAATGGGAAGACACCAAGAGTTTATTTGGACTGTGGGTTGAAGATTGCCTTCCCTGTCAGGGATTGATGTTGGAGTGTGGGCAGGGAGAGGGAAGGGGGTACTGGGCAAGGGACCAGCACTGGTAGAGTTTTTGATAGAGTCTGGAGCAGAGTCTGCAGTTAGAGAAGAAATAGTTAGTGGATCTTGAGAAATATTGGATGACAACTTTAGGAATTGATCAGAGGAGCTTGGAAAGGATTGGAAAGAGAGACTGGATGGGCGGTACACAGAGAGACAATGGGGGATGTTTGTATATCTCCCAGGTATGCAGCAAAGTCTAGAAGATCTGGGATCTTTGCTTGAAAGTGTTTACATGGGTATTTTTGTACTCTGGGTGGACTCCGGGTAGTTTTCCCTCAGGTGGACAACAGATGGTGGAGGTGTGATGGGGAGGAAGAAAATGGCTGGGAACATATTTTCCAGGAGTGTAACGAGTTGGCAAACTTTGAAGATTCCCTGCGGACTGCTTTGTCAGGAATGCTGGGTGGGCAGATTGGTGTAGCTGGGGAAATGATCGTTTCAGGCTCTGATGCAGGATCGGAGTTCCCTAGATGTGGTGGTACATTGCTGAGTCTAATTATGGTGGCTGTCAGGAGGGCATTTGTTGGAGGATGGAGGTCAAAGTCTGGACCACCTTTACTGGAAGTAGTGAATATAGTGACAGAGATGGAGCAGCTGTAGTTGGGATCTTTGGAGGGGGAGAGAGTGAACTGCATGGGAGGGGGTGGGAATTGTAGGAGCATTATATGCAGGGGAGGAATGAGGTTTAAAAGAAGGCAGGATTTGAATGAGCTGTGTAATACTTAATTAACCATGACTGGATATATTATAAGTGATGTATAATGTTTGCAATTACAGTTGTGTCAGCGAGGTCTGTGATGCATAATGTTAGCAACTAAAATTGTGGTGATGTGGTTTGTTTTTCATTTATACTAATGTACGACTGCTTATGTCATATGTTATTTAATAAAGATGTTTTTTTCCTTGTAATAAAAAAAAAAAGATAACCAAGAAATGCCGTAGTCCATACTTGTCCACCTGGTTTCCTTTATGCCTCCCACCTCTTCTGTTAATAATAAAGTTCTTACAGAAAGTGTCCTTGTGCAAGACAGCAATGATTCTCATTATGGTTACCACTGATACCTTTCCATGATTGTGACCCTTGCAAATCTGGCTCCTTTTTCTGTGGCCCTATCTTCTGCAACCACCTTTGGTCTTGGATCCCAAACCAGATCTTGTTTCTCAGCTGTCTAGCATGCCTCATCTGGCCATCAGGATCCTCAAACTATCCACATGGTTTCTCCACTTCCAATGATGACCAGAGATTATTCTTTTGCCTCTGGACTGGTTCAAATCTCATCTGTCTCACAAAAATCCTCCACTCAGAAAACCTAAAATAGTAATTGGAAAGGGTTTTCTATTTGGGCTATTGACAATGGACTAGACACATTTTCAGTTCTTCTTCTGTCTTTCCTGGATTGTTTGACAATTTTTTGGTAGACCTCTTCAACTCATATGCGTGTTATTCTATCGATCAAGCTAAAACTGGCAGCCATTTATACTTATCACACTGGTTCGAACTAATCTTCCATACTGTCTGTAATGATCTCAAAAGCCTTTCTCAAAGGCGCCTTCCTTCTGAGATTACCAGTTAAGGACCCAGTTCTTCCTTGGGGCCTTACCTTGATATTACTAACCCTTGCACAGACCCCTTCTGAGCCTGCTTCTTCTGTCACCTTGAAGTTTCTTTCTCGGAAGACCATGCTCCTAATAATTTTAGCCAAGAGAATTTCTGAGCTTCGAGCTTTATCTTGCAATCTTATTTGACTTTTAACAAGGCAGGTTAACTCTTAGACAGAACCTTACATTTGTACCTAAAATAGCTGTGGTGTCTGCTATCCATCTAGTCCATCCACTTACCTGTCTTTTCCCAAGTCATTCTAACCAAAGGGAAGGCATTTTACATACACTTGATAAACATTGTCAACTGAAATTTTATTTGTGTCATACAAAACCTATACATAAAGATCTTCAACTGCTTGCTTTCTTTTCTAAGGTCAATTTTGAATCAAACGTTTCTAAAGTCACTTTATGTGGGTGGCTGTCAGATTGCATAACCTTATCTCTTCCTACCAAACCAAGCGCACATCACACTAGATCCATGGCTATATCTACTACTGCTTTTTCAAGAATTCTACTGTTGATGGTATCTGCTGCAGCAAGATGAGCTACTGTGTGCACCTTTATCAAACTTTACAAAGTGGATCTTGATATCAATTTCCAGAGCAGCTTTCAGTTCTACCATAACCAGGGATATTTTGTCATGATGCCAACCAGGGATCATGGTAGCTGGTGAAAGCTGTCCCAAACAGTTGAGACAGATAGAAAGGATGAGACAGGATAAAAAAATGATGTACTTAATATAGTGCTAGATCTTTGTTGTCCTTCTCAACATCCTCCTTCTTCCCCCTTCCAAATTGTCACAACTCCTTATGTTTTCCTTTAGGAATCTGTCCTTATTTCTTGCTCTGCTGTTTTCTTATGGGTATCCCATCAGCATTTGGGGCAGACTCGATCTGAGGAGTAACCTGGCTCATAGCATTATGGGAGAGGGAGAGCTTGAGCTCTGTAGAAGATCTGAAAGTTGCCAGCTGGGATCCACTGGGGAGGCAGATGATCAAAACAGTTGAGATGGATGGAGGAGGGCAGGGATCTAGCATTATGGAAAATACTTAACTTTTGTTTCCACATTAAGCTGAATGATCGTCTCTCAGTGTGTTACAGTAGTAAGATTTCATTTGCGTTATATGTCCTAGATATTCCCTTTTGCATAGTAGTCTATTTAAGTCTTTATCCTGTAGTTATAAATAATTACTTTTTCGTATTGTTCAAAAAGTGAATGTTGATGCAAAACCTGTTATTTGGATAAATGTTTAAGTGAATTACAGTAATATTTATAAATTGTCACTGATTTTGGGCCTTTGTTCCCCCATTAACAACTAACATTAACAACTATTTCATAGAAACTATTCAAAATCTCACACTTAATATACAAAACAGTATGTCTCACTCAACACCTCCACTACCCCTTAACAAAACTCTCCTCGATGCTTTTTCTTTCCAACCAGTCCCAATTACTTCAATTAAATCTCTCCTTAACAAACTTAAACCCTGCTGTCCCTCAGCAGACCAACTACCCCCTCATTTCCTAAAAATAGCTGCACAATCCATCACCTACCCTGTCTCTATTCTTATTAACTGTTCCATCTCAGAAGCCCTGATCCCTGACATTTGGAAATCCATCTATACTATCTCTCTTCACAAAACTGGCAACTCTACAGATCCTTCTAACGTTAGATCAATTGCTGTCCTAGCCATCCTATCCAAAATCTTGGAAAAGTGCATCCATGTTCAGCTACTCAAACACCTTGTCGACAACAGTCTCTCACTCCTACCCAACACGGCTTTAGGTCCCACCATAGCACTTCTACTGCATTACTGTCATTTACCCATTTAATAGTTGAAGCCCATGACAATAACCTCCTCATCTCCAGGCTTTTCCTCAATCTTTCTAAGGCCTTTGATACTGTCTCTCATTCTAAACTTCTAACTAAACTCTCAGACCTACATCTCTCTACCTCCTCCATCAGTTGGTTCTCTAGCTATCTCTCTGGCTGGCAATAATCTGTTCGCTGGCAAACTGCCCTCTTTCCATTCCTCCCTTTTAATACTGGAGCTCCCTAAGGGTCAATTCTGGACCCCTCCTGTTTAATATATTCATTAATAATCTTCACTCTGCTACTAACCTCTCTACACTTGTATGCTGACGACTCCACCCTCATTATCTCTGCCACAACATCCCTGATGTACTAGCTCTCACTCAATAAACTGAAATTTTCCTCTGTTGAAACCTGGCTCTCTAATAACCAACTCGTATTAAATAAAAAAAAAAAAACCTCCTCCTCTTCCTCCCTAAAACGCTTGCCCAGCACAAAGCCTCTTTCTGTATATCCTCTCTCAACACCATTATTAATCCTGAACCCCATACTAAACTACTTGGAGTCATCATTGAAGAATTAAAATTTGATATTCATAATCAACAAAGTATAAAAAAGACCCACCAGAAACTTGGACTTCTCTTTCATAATCAAAAATTTCTGACACCCTCCTCTAAACCCTCCCTCGCTCAAGCCCTACTCCTACCCTGCCTTCTTTACACTGCCCCATCCTTACTCATGTTCAAACATCTCTTATCACTAAACTAGAGCAAACTTATAACAAAATTCCCTGATTTGCCACCAACCTTCCTTACAAATCTCACCACTGTCTTGCCCTTAAGTCACTCCAATGACCAGAATTCTCCAAACAGCTACTTATACCCCAGCTACATATTGCACACTCTATCCTATATGAACCCTCATCCTGTCCCTCCATCTCCAATTTAGTCTCCTTCTGTAATCTCCTCGTCACCTCTGTACTGCCAGTAAACACCTCCTTCAGTTATACAAACCCAACAAAAACATTGGTAAGACCCTTTACAAATACTCTGTAGCCCATGTTTGGAACTCATCCCTCTCAACAAAGAAACAATCCACATAAATACCTGTTTAAGAAAGAACTTAAACTTCTTCTCCTGAAGACTTGGTCATTCCCTTGTCAAACCTCCACTTGAACTAGTCTCCTCTCTTCTCATCTTATTTGCTTTTCTTTATCAACTCTTTTTCCTCCTTGTACTCGCTCTAGCAAACTGCATTCATACTGTACTCCTTTGTGTAATATTCTCTAAACCTTTTAATTATTTGGCCAATGCTATATACTGTTCTCAAATTTTGGAAATTGTACTTAACTGTTATTTTACCTATGCATTGTACTGGTGTGCAAACATTTTTGACTTGTACTGTATTTCTTTGACCCTACTTTAATATTTTGTAAATATAATTACTTGTATTATATGTTCATCGTGTTTCACTGTTGCAGTCCTAACCAATGTGTTATCCGGCTCCCGGTAGCCCTCAATCGGCCAGAATACCAAAGGTAAGTAAAAATGACGTTGGCTGTCATAGGTTGTAAAGGACGTCAGGGCATCCGATACAAAAGGAGGCAGCCGATGTCACTTCCTCAGTCTTCCTTGCTCCGGAGCCTGAAGCAGAAGCATTTCTTGCACGAGTGCCGGTCGGCAGTTTACCTTTTGTGTTTCTGACTATGAAGCTGAAGTCAACTACAGCCAACTACCCTGTTGGGGATCCTCTTTTCTTGCCTTAATGAATGTTAGAAAAGGTTAATAATTGACTTACCTGTGGAAAGCAGATTCCCCATAATGATTTTCATTCCTACTGTAGTATTTGTTTAGGCCTTGACCAAGACGTTCCTAATTGTGATCTTTGTGCTTCCTTTAATCTGCGTACTATTCGTCATTGGGCTAAGCTTATAGCTAAGCATTTTGGAGTTTGGCCTAAGTTTGTCGGTATGGTGTCCACTGGTCTTCAGGCTTTGGATATCCCCAAGAAGCGTAAGGATAAGGACCGCGACAGGCTTCCAAAGGTCAAGTCCTTAGATGATGTTAGGGTGATTGTCTGTCATGTGGTGGCCAGTGAGGCGCCTTTGCAGCCCCTGCAGCCCCCAGATTTTCAACAGCAGACCTCGGTTGAGACCATTTCTGAGGTCCCCAGGCCTTCAGCGTCCATTCTGCCTTCAGACCTTTCGCCTGTTGCCTCTTCAGCTGGATCTGGAGCCGCAAAGCTGACTCTGGTGTCAGAGACCTCACTTCTTCGTTTAGACAGCAAGCTCATACCAACAACTTCAACTGCAACTTCAGCGGTTGCCAGGCCTCCCGAGTCCTTTAGACTTGCAGGTAAATCTTCCAGCCATAAGCCTGTGAAGAAGCAGGCTCCAGTTTCCTCTCGTTCCCCTCATTCTGAAATGGTTAAAATGGCTGATGACCTTTTGATTCTTATTAGCGGTTCACAGCCTCCTCCTTCAAACAGGGGTAGGGATGTCTTTCCTGAGGCTTTGTCCTTTTCAGGTTCGGATACTTCTAGTATTTCTGTGGATGAAGAAGAAGTTTCTCAAGCTTTCTCTCCTTTTGAGGATTCAGACGCAGAGGAGTCCATCCCTTCTGCTTCTCCTCCAGAAGATTTCTCTTTTGGTGATACTTTAAATACTCTCAGGGAACATTTTAAATGGGAAAGTCAGGATTATCCCCTTTCTACGAAAAGGATTAGGGAGTTTTTGGATTTGCCTCAGCTTAAGCCTTTGGCTATTCCTCCTGTGTTGGAAGTGGTTGATGATGTGTTTCTGGAAAATTCCTTGACTCCAAATTCGGTTCCTCCTGCTCCCAGGAAACCTGACAGGTACTGTAGAGTTTCTGATTCTAATGTGTTTCTTTTTAGGAATCCGTTGGCTGATCCAGAGGTTATTTCTCAAGGCCCTAAAGGAGTTAAGGCCACTGTTACTAAAAATCCTGTTCCTTCAGACAGGGAATCCAGGAACCTAGATAGGTGGGGTAAAAAGGTTTATACCTCTGCCACTCTTGCTATTAGATCTACTAATTGTCTTTTTCATATGCTGAAGTACCAGCAGCACACCTTGGAAGCAATAAAATCTAGGATAGCAGGTGTGCCTCAGTTGGCGGAGAGTAAGGATATGCAGAATTTGCTAAATTCTGCCAGTTTAGTCAGTAAACATTCTTTACATTGTGGCTTTGACATTCTAGAAGCCTCCTGTAGGGCTACAGCTACTGGCTCTGTTATTAGAAGGCAGGCTTGGCTCAGGGAGCAGCCTCTACCAGAGCCTGTTAAGGCTAAGCTTTTAGATGTACCTTTGCATAAGGACAGTCTTTTTGGCAGCAAAGCAGAGGAAGTGCTCAAGAAGATGGAAGACAAGGCCAGGTCTATGCAGACAGTTAGACTTTCTGCAAGTTCAACCTCATTGCTTTAGCAGGAATTACCCTTCTAAGAGTTGGACGTTCCCTGATACTAGCAGACAAAGCCATTCTAGGACTAGAGGTTACAAATCTTCTAGAGGGCAGGGGGCTACCCCTCAAAGTTCTAAGCGTTGGCAGGCTTTTTTTTCCAGGGCAGGAAGTTCTAAACCTGCATCTCAATCTAAACATTCTCAATGACTCTGTCCAACTTCTGCCTGTTCTTGCTGCCCAGAGTGTCCTTTAGGGGGAAGATTGGCCCTGTTTGCAAATGTTTGGGGCACCATCACAGACAACAAATGGGTACTCAGAACTGTATCCCTAGGGCACAAGTTTTCTTTCCACACCTTTCCAGTACCCAAAGGATTCACGGACGCTCCTCCAAACAAAAGGGCAGAAGTAGAAAAGCAAATTTTGTCTCTGTTACATCTGGGAGCAATAGAATCAGTTCCTGCTCAACAGGTAGGCCAGGGATTCTATTACAGACTTTTCCTAGTTCCAAAAAAAGAAGGCACCTGGCATCCTATCCTGGATCTATCCATCCTGAACACTTTCTTGATAATTCCAAAGTTCAACATGCTCACTTTGCATCAGTTACTGCCAATGTTAGAAGAGGATTCCTGCCTGGTAACATTGGATCTCAAAGACGCTTATCTGCACATCCCTGTCATGGAAAGTTGCAGGCAATACCTTTGTTTCAGGGTGGGCAAGCAACAGGTGGGCAAGCAACATTATCAATTCTCTGTGCTGCCCTTTGGCTTATGTACTGCTCCCAGAGTTTTCACAAAGTGCCTGGCTCCAGTCATTGCTTTTTGCAGGCAAAAGAAAATTCAGATTTATCCATACTTGGACTGTCTAATTCAAGCAAATTCTCAGGAACAGCTGCTGAAGGATCTAGAATTTGTAAAGACTCTTCTCTCTTCCCTGGGTTACACTCTCAATGTGGAAAAATCAAAAATGGTACCATTCAAAGAGATTACATTCCTGGGAGCGAGTCTGAACACAGCCGCCCAGATGATATATCTCACCCAGGAGAAGCAGACAACTCTTTCAATTTACTTCAAGGATTTGGCAAGCCTGTCCCAGCTCCCTGTAAGGATATACCTGCAAGCTCTGGGATTCATGGTCTCTTGCATTCTCATGATTGCATATGCAAAACTGCATATGAAGAAATTGCAGTGGTACCTCAAGAACACTTGGTGTCAACACACACACAGGAAATGGATGTGATAATTCCTCTGCTTCCATGTTTGCGGACAGAGTTTCTTTGGTGGGCAACAGCCTGTCTACAGAACAAAGGCGTGCCTTTTCGCCCACCCCCGGCCACTCAGGTTCTTACCACAGCAGCATCAGACTATGCCTGGGGAGCTCACCTGGATGGCAGATGCATACAGGGAAGTTGAAATGCCCAGCAGATGCACCAGCACATAAATTTAAAGGAGTTGATAGCAGTTCAGCAGGCTTTACTAGCTTTCAAGCATCTTCTTTCTCCAGGGACCCTTCTTGTCAGGACAGACAACACCACAGTCATGTGGTACATCAACAAGCAGGGAGGGACTCATTCTTACCTCTTGTGCAGACAGAGCATGAGTCTTTGGTCCATAGCAGCATCCCTGGGCCTGCATCTCCTAGCTCAGTTTCTTCCAGGAAGGTTCAGTGTTTTGACAGACACTGGATCCTCATGAGTGGCAGCTGAACAGAGCAGTTTTTCACAGCATCATTCATCGTTGAGGCCCTCCTTAAGTGGATCTCTTCTCTCCAGACAACCATCTTCTACCTCTTTTTTGCACCAGACAGCATCACAGCAGAGCCTGGAGAGTGGATGCCCTGTCCTTCCCTTGGACGCTGCTGTCAGTTTATGCCTTCCCTCCTCTTCCTCCCAGAGTTTTATTGAAGATCAGGAATGAACGGCCATGGACTGTTCTCATAGCTCCTGACTGGCCCAGGCAGCATTGGTATCCACTGCTTCGCAGTCTCTCCCAATTTCCTCCTTGGCATCTTCCTCTGAGGCCAGATCTTTTGGTTCAGGAAGGGGGAAACATTCTACATCCTCATCTTCAGTCTCTTTTTGGATGCAGGCTAGAGGGGAATCTTCTTCTCTGCCTACCCTTCCTCTGAACCTGGAATACCTGGCTGATTTGCTTCAGGGTTCCCTTTCTTTTTCCTCTATCAAGATCTATGCTTCAGCCATTTCTGTTCATTGTTCCTTTGAACAACGCATTTTCTCTCATCCTCTGATGAAAATGTTTCTTAGAGGTGCTCGCAACTTAAAACCTCCCAGAAGGGCGCCTACTCCAGCCTGGGATCTTAATTTTGTTCTGGAGAAACTCACTCTTCCTCCTTTTGAGCCAGCTGCCACTGCAGATTTAAAGTTTCTCTAGTGAAAGACTGCCTTCCTCTTGGCTATAACTTCAGCAAGGAGGGTTTCGGAGCTGCAGGCTTTGATGGCTGTGGAGCCTTTTCTTATTTTCCATGCAGATAGGGTCTCTCTGAGAACCAACCCCTCCTTTATGCCTAAGGTGGTTTCTAGCCTGACTCTTAATCAGTCCATACACCTTCCTACTTTTTCCTAATCCTCGAAATAGAGGTGAGAGGATCCTACATTCTCTTGATGTGCATACACAGCTCAGGTTTTACCTGGACAGAACTAAAGACCTTCGGAAATCAGCTCAGTTATTGGTCAGCTTTGGAGCCCAGGGTAAGGCTATTTCTAAGCAAACCATTTCTAAATGGATTGCTCATTGTATTACTTTATGTTATTCCTTTCATGGCAAGGTTCCTCCTCAAGGGGTTAGGACCAACTCAACTAGAGCAGCTTCCACTTCTGCAGCCTTTTTAAGGGGTGTCCCGACTAAAGACATTTTGGAAGCTGCCACATGGTCTTCTGTTCACACTTTCACAAAGCATTATAAGTTGCCTTTGTTTTCGAAGGCCAAGGCAGGGTTTGCCTCTGCTGTTCTGCAGGGCATTATCTCCAATCCTTGATTCTGTTGGTTCCTCCTCCCTTTTCTGTGGGCTTGGTAATCAACCCATTGGTTAGGACTGCAACAGTGAAACACGATGAACATAGTACAGTTGTGTACACTTACCATAAATGTAGATGTTCGAGTGTGTTCACTGTTGCAGTTCTGCTTTCCCTCCCTCCTTCCCCCTTGTTTTCTCTTTTCCTAAGGTACAGGCTATATTTAGTTTAAGCCTTGTTTTTTGGGGTTTCTAACTGTTATGGCAAGAAAGACTGAGGAAGTGACGTTGGCTGCCTTCTTTTGTATCGGACGCCCTGACTTCCTTTACAACCGACGACAGCCGACATCATTTTTACTTACCTTTGGTATTCTGCCCGATCGAGGGCTACCGGGAGCCGGATAACCCATTGGTTAGGACTGCAACAGTGAATACACTCTAACATCTACATTTATGGTAAGTGTACACAACTGTACTTTCTGGAGCTTTTCTCCTCGGGTCTCCACTGAAAATGGGCCACTGGCTCAGTTGGACTAACCTGGTCAATAAAGAAATAAATAAATGTTTTGACTTTGTCCAGAATTCTTGAGCAAGTAAGTTGAGAGGTATGCCCAGAATGTAGTACTTCAGGTCCTTTAGCTATACATTAATTTTATCAACTGGATGAGATAACAAAATGTCATTCTTGTTAAACAGAATAAAACTATAGGCCAGTTAGCCTCATATGTATATATATTTATAGGGAAAATGTTTTGGGAGTGTGTTTTGCCTGTCATTTCAACATTTTGTTTACTTTAGTATTGACATTTTCCAGCATGGTTTTCTTCCAGAGCATTATTTAACGATCTGTTAAAGTTTTCATGGGAATTTTATTATTGGATAATGGCCTTTCAGCTGATATAATCTGTTTAGATTTTGTCAAGGCCCTTGATGCCATCTCCCATGATGTATTGTTAGACACAGTTCTTAAGCTGAAAATTGACCCATATGTGGTAAGCTGTGTGGCCAGTTGGTTGTCAAATAGGAAATGAAAACCTAAAATTAGGAACAGCTGCTTGGAATACAAGCTTTTTGAGTGGGGTATCCCTCAGGGTTCAATCTTCAGTCCTTTACTTTGCCTTGTCTCAAAATGTGTTTGGTTCAATAAATTTGCTGATATTAAAATTGGTTGCAGCATAGCCAGAGTGGTTGACCATGTCTTACACCAAGTCTGTCTGGATAGATTATTTAACTGGACCTCTCTTAAGGGCATGATGTTTAATAAAGTGTATGGTAATGCATTTTGGGCATTACAGTTGTACTTATTGATGTGCACTGGGTAACCACGTTTTACAAACAACTCTCAAGATTAGGGATCTTGGCATACAAGTGGAATCTGCTTTGAAATTTGCTGCACATACTAAACTAACAGAAACTGTTGTGACTGATTAGGAATGTTATGTGTTCTAGTTCCAGTAGGGACAATAAATTCCTGTCTCCTCTATTTGTCATGAATGTTCGGCCTGTTATCCAGTACTGTTTTTATTTGTATGTTCAGAGCCTCTAATTTCTGAATGCTTGATGTATACAGAGGAATTTATACATAGCAGATGCCTGTGCTCAGAGCTGATGCCATATACAAGAAAACTTGAGCACAGGTCTTTGTACTCTTTATTGGCTACAGATTATTAAGAAGGGATCTAATTATAGTGTAAAATGTCTTAAGGGACGGTGATATAGCTGTTACATTGGGTTTTCTTTTTACTAAGTATAATGTCCATATTATGAATAAATAATTTTACTGTTGAGCTCTTTAGTTACCACCTCACTCAAAAGCTCTTTTTTTCATCGTAGAGCTGATTGGTTGTGGAATGCATTACCAATGGAGTGGTAAAAATTTAGAGAGTTAAAAAAAAACATTGGATTTTTGGTTTAATAATATTGCCTATGTTCCTGGTTTACTAATTAGGCAAACTCTTAAATGGCCTGTATAGGCCCTATATTTGTATGGTTATATCAATTATATCATTGATTACTGGAACAGATATTTTAGCAGCAAAGTAAGAGGTGAGTTGACAACAGTATGTATTTACTTGTCTGAGAAACGTTGGCCATTCAGATGGCAAATGAGGTTTAAATGTAGTAATGTGCAATAATTTTTAGGAGCACATAATCAATACATATATATATATATATATATATATATATATATATGCTTATAGGTGTGTATATATAGATATATATATATATATATTTTTTAATATATATATATATATATATATATATATATATATATATAGTGTGTGTGTAAAGTCATTGACTAATAGTATACTAGAAAGCAGCAACAGCAACCAGATATCTACCAAGCACTCAGATTGTATAGTAGATCAAAATATATTAGCAGTGCACGAGTACTGTATGTGTAAGCTGCTCATAAGAGGCAGATATATATGCAGCCTTTTGTATATATAGCATGATGTGCAGTTTAATTGTTAGCTGTTGAGGAGTTCCAGATGTCTGAGTCCCTGAAACCACAGGTGTTTATTGTAGAGCATTAATTACTTTACGATCCTCTGGTATAAAGTGCCTGTAGTGCTGCTGCTGATGATCTGGAGCACAGTGTAGCACATTTCAAGCTCTGTCTGTTTCATACGTATACATATTATGTGGTAGTATTAGCTTCATTAGACACATATGGACATTTCCATCATTAATGGCAGATTGACAGACCTCAGGTCTGAACCTATGGGCCAGTTACAGTTAGTATGATCTGAGGTACATGAGGTGGTGGTGTATTTGTAGTGCTGTTGTCATTTCATACCTTAAGAATTGTAGCATGCCGTTTTGTTGTGCAGGAGTGTTGGGGATCCAGCCTCTTTGTCCTCATCCAGACCTGGAGTTGGAAACTCAGAAGGTGAGTCAATGTACTTTATCTTGCACTTAGATTTCCTGTGATATCAGGGAGGGGAGAATTCCAAGGAAGAAGAAGCCGTATGATCAGATATCTTAAATCACCGAGTGTGGCCTCTCATCCATATGTACTGTGTAGTGTGGTATGGATCACCACTGAAACAGCTGACTGAGGTCTCATAGTGCCTGCTGTCACTGGCCATGTTGAAGGGAATACATGCAGGGAAGTCTGCATAGCTCGTGCAAACACCAACATCAAGCCAAACTGCCTAGCCAGTAAAATTTACATTGAGGAAATGATGTCAGAGTGAGCCTCAAACCCCAAGTGCTGCTATCTCTTATCAGCATGAAAGCCAATATGGCGTCTCAACATTGAACTCTGAAAAGCCAACCCCAGGGAATGGTCAAACTTAATATGGCTGGGATAAGCCATGGGAGATCTACCACCAATGCCAAAGGGTCCCTTGGCATCAAGGTACTCAATACCAACAAGTACAGAGCTAACAGTGCCATCAGCATCAGAAATATTCTGAGCTGGAGCTGTGACCACAACTGACCTAGACAAGATCAACATCATCAGCCCTGGCACTGAGGCATCAACCTGCAGCCAAATCACAGCTAGGATCTGGAGGGCTCTGTTGAGGAAAATATGGGTCCAGTAGTCGACAAATCAGGTGCAGAATGAGCTGTATTTACCCAGATGTTACTGGAGGAGGATGTGTTAAGCCATGGGAGATCTACCCCCAATACCAAAGGGTCCCTCGGACCACATTTGCTGTATAGACAGTCCTAATTTGTTACAGTCAATGTGTATGATGATGATGAAATGTTTAAGCCTGATTCCTCCCACGAGATGAGGTCCAGAGGTCCACATGTTAGTTTATAGACCCATAGAAAGGGATTTTTGGGAAATAAAGAAAGTACTGACTATGAGGATGCAGACTTCTTTCTGATTGCTTGGAAAGTTACAAGGGGTTGAGACAAACGGGAATCCCATGATCAAGGTCAACTTATGCTTTTCAAGCTCAAGGCAACTGCACTTATCTTTAACAATGAAGGTTTAAAAGAAGGAGCAAATTTCACAGATATTTATGAAATGTGCTTCTGCTAAGCACTATAAAAATTTGGTATGCCTATTTTCTGGGAGAATCTTCACCCCACTTTTACAGTTTTTTTAAATTCCCTGGAGTCCTTTTTCTCCATAAGTCAAAGTTGTGTACATACCATAATGTTAATCCCATGTTGTCTGCTCCCATCCTCCCTCAACGAATGGGTTATCTGATCCATCCAGGATCCAACTTTGGCCACTCTCAGATTTTGGATTCAAGACAGTCTCCTCCCTTAACCCATAATTCTCCTCCTAGTTGCATGTTAACTCAGATCAAGTTTGTCTTCCCCTAAAACAAAAAAAATTACCCTTTCTACAACAGGAGAAAAATCACAAGGAAGGAAGAAAACTCCTAAACTACAGTACCTGAAGAGTACGTGGCCAGGCCACCAATCAGTCAGTGCAGTTAATCCAGAAACCATGTAATATGACAACTAGAAAGAGGAGAAGGGGGGAATTGAGGAAGGATGGAAACAGACAACACAGATCTATTGTGATGGCAAGTACATTATTTTTATATCTAATGATGTTTCTTCTGTGGACTCATGGAAGGATATTCTAGAGGATAGCTGACCCAGAGGAGGCTCAGGACATAGATTGCATGTCCAATTTATGAGAAATGAAAGTATGAACAGTTGACCGAGTAACTGCAGCATAAATGTCATCAATCGATACTCTAAAGAAATAAGCAGTAGAAGTAGGAAATGACCTAGAAGAACAAGCCTTTAGGAGTCCCAGGCAAAGACTATCCCTTCTTGTTTTTTTTGTTTTTTTTTAAACAAGAAACATCATTAAATTATCACATATGACATAGGCAATCATACATTTATATTTATTTATTTGTTTACCGGGAAAGTCCACTGGGCCAAGCAGAGCCCATTTTCATTGGAGGCCTAGGGAGAAAATCTCCATGTGAAACACAAAACAGAATACATAGTAAATAAAGGCATACATTTTAAGTATATACAGGAGCAGTGGAGGAAAGGATTACTGACAGAAAAACACTTGTAATGTATACAACACTTGATACATACATTATAAAAAACTAATACAATGTAGAATTATAGTTAACACAAAAATAAGGATGAATATAAAAAGCTTATGTTCACACACTAGGTACACCTAATATTGTTGCTTAACATTTTCTGAAAACTACTGTAGTCACTGTGATACTCCATGATGACCTGAATAAATGAAAACAAACTGTATTGACATAATTTTAGTTGCAACCATTATATATCACAAACCATGTTGACATAATTGTATTTGCAAACATTATACATCACTTATAATATGTATCCAGTCATTGTCAGTCAAGTTTTAGATAGCTCATTCAGATCCTGCCTTCTTTTAAACATCATTCCTCCTCTGCATGTATTGTTCCAACATTTCCCCTTTTTCCTATGTAATTTGCTCGTACCCTTTTCTAAAGATCCCAATTCCATTTGTTTTATCTCCGTTATTATATTCACTACTTCTAGTAAAGTTTGATTTAGACTTTGATTTTCTTTTTGTAGTAATTGCTTTTTTTTGGCAGGCACCATTAACTAGATTCATCAAGGCCTTACTATATCTAGGCAGTTCGGATTCTGTATCGTAACTCAAACAAATCATTTCCTTAGTTACAACAATTTGCTCACCCAGTATCTCTGACAGAGCAGTCTGAAGAGAATCTTTAAAGATTGCCAACATATTACACTCCCAGAAAATATGTTCCCCAGTTACCTCTTTCTTCCCATCACACCTACTACATTTGCTGTCTATCTGTGGAAAAATTCTTTGGAGTCTACTTGGGTATAAACATACCTATGTAAACACTTCCAAGCAAAGATCCTAAATGTTCTAGACTTTGTTGCATATTTGGGAGACATACATATATCCCCCCATTGTTTCTTTGTGAATTGCTTATCCAGTCTGTCTTCCCAATCCTTTTGAACGTCCTCTGATTGATTCTTATAGTTAGCATGCAATATTTTGTATGCTCTACTAATTATTCCTTTTTAACAGCAGCTTCTGTTCTAGATTCTACTAAAAACTCTACCAGTGCTGGTCTTTTGCTTAGGATTCCCATATTTCTTTCTCTTTGCCTATACTCTGATATTAATTCTTGATAGGGAAATATTCCTTCTCCTTGTTGATATGGGAAGTACATTCAGATAGCCAGCATGAAAAGTTATTTTGGACACTCCTTTACCCAGTTTTGCTAAGAAAACAACTGCTAAACCTTTCTGTTGTTCTTAGTGCAATGTAAATAGATCCCGAGTTGACAATGCATGCCCATAAGATGTAACAAATACTCTCCTTTACTGACAAAAATGGGGAAAGAAGACAGAAGATGAGTAGATTGAGAGATGATTCAGAAGCCACCTTAGGTAGAAAGGATGAATGTGTTGTCAGAGCCACTCTATCCTTGTGGAAGACCAAATAAGGGACTTAAAAGAAAGGTTGTGATGTTCCAACATGCTTCGTGCAGTAGTAACTGCCACCAGAAATAAAGTTTTCCAGGAACGATATTTCAAATCAGCTGTGGGTGCAGATTCAAATGGGGATCTTTTCCAAGCCTGCATCAGAATAGTAATATCTCAAGGAGGAACAGGATCTCTAAGAGGAGGTTGTAGCAAGAAAGTAGCCCTTAAGAAGGCCTTATACAATTTAGGGGAAGCAGTGAGTAAGTGTTTTTCTCCAGTGTGAAAACTAGAGATTGCTGCTAGCAGGCCAGAAAGTCTAAAATAGCCAGGAGGAGAGCAGAAAAGGGGTCTATATTTCTACTGGAAGCCCAAATTGAGAATATTTTCTATTTACTTTTGTAACTCTTTCCTGGTTGAGGGTTTCTGCAATGAAGTCAGAATGTGTATTGAGAAGAAAGCCTGAATTGTCTGACCATCATTGGTACTGAAGAAACTATGCGGTCAACTTGAGGGCTTTGATGCCCTGGTGAGGCATTCTGGTGGGGCAGGAATGAAGATCTAGATCAAGTTACAGCAGTCATGGTGGATGAATAAGGTAAGACCATAGGAAGGGAAGCCACATCTGTCTAGGACAAAAGGGAGCAATGAGTATTACAGTAGCCTTGCTCAACATTGCTTTCTGCAGAAACTTTGGAATGAGATGAGTGGGAGGAAAAGCAAAAAGGAGAATGAGGAGTCACGTGTGGACCTGAGCATCCCTCAGGGACTCTCCTTCTTGGAGATTAGAGCAACGTACCTGCAGCATTTGGTGTTGTCAGATGAAGCAAACAAATCACAGCATGGTCAGCTCCAGTGTCTGAAGATGTGTCTGTTCCTACACTACCAGGTTAAGGAACCATTTGTAAGGAAGGAAACTAGATCTTACTCAACATGTCTGCTGTAACAGTGAAATTCCCTAGTATGTGTGTTGCTATCAGAAAAAAGTAGGAAGACATTTCCCACGGCCAAACCCTCATAGCCTGTCAACACAATGGATAAGAATGTGTTCCTCCGTCTATTGATGTACCAAACCATGGACATAATGTCCATCTGGATGGAGGTCACACCCCTGGGGAGGGAGTCCTGAATGGCCAGCAAAACTAGGATGACTGCCTTCATCTCCAGGACATTAATTTGAAGACTGGTTTCTGAGGAGGACCGCATGCCTTAGACAGTCTTTCCTAAAAATGCCCCCACAGCCCAGTTGTGAAGCATCTATGGTCACTGTGGCCTCAACACTGAGTCACAACCGGAGAGTCTATCCACCGCTGGAAATCATCTTGCAAGTTTTCATCAGGGGTCCTGGAAAATACATAGGTTGACATCTCATTGACCACTGGATTGTGAGGGTCCACTGTAACATCCTCATATAAAACCTGTCCAGAAGAACTAAAGTAGAATGGACCTTGCTGGTGATTTCCGATGGGAGAGTATAGCCGCCCCCAGTTGCTGAAGAGTGAGAAGCCTGGATTCTGGTGGTCTGGCTGTCTGTAACTTGGTATCCATATGTGCTCCAATGAACTCTATTGTTTGTATTGGCTGAAGCTTCAATTTAGCCAAATTGACAGTTATCCCTACCTGTTAACAAAGATGGAGCAAGTAGTCCATGATCTGAATAAGAAAATTCCTAGAGAGGGCAGTTATGATCCAGTCATCCAGATGTGTTTGGAACCCTTTCAGCTTAAGATGAGCTGCAACCACTGCCATGCACTTGCTGAAAGGGCAGGGCTATGAACTGGTAGTGACTGCCTCCCAGCCAAAAGTAGAGAAACGTCCTGGAGCATCTGTCCATTTTTACGTGGTATTATGTATCCTGGAGATCTATCGAGCACATTCAGTCATCCTTTCTTAACAGTAGTAGGATGGACTGTAATATGACCATCTGGAATTTCATCTTCTTCAAGTACTTACTGGTTCAAGTGACTGAGGTCCAGAATGGGCACAAGGTCCCTGTTTTCCTTAGACACCAAAAAAAACCCTTGAGTAAACTCCAGATCCATGCTGGTCTCGTGAGACCTCCTGGATGACTCACTTGTCCAGCAGCTTTTTTTATTTCTTGTGCTGCTGCCTTCAGCTTAGTGGGTGGCACATCAGGAAGTTTTTTTGATACAGGGACTGAAAAAGAAAGGGAGTCATATAGCCTCTGGTTATGATTCTCTATTCCAGAATATCTTGACTGATGGATGTACGTAGATAAGTGCTGCCACCCCCCACCAGCTACCTACAGAACACTGCAGTCAAGCAGCCTTTCAGGAGTGCTGAAAAGGCCAGTTGGAGATACAGCTCTAAAAGCTTTGATTCTATGGTCCACCTCTTTCACAGTGACGACATCCACTATGATTGTTCCCCACTCTGTGTCTGGGAGGTCTATTGCCAGAAGTGTCTTGGGCAAAACCCTGAAATTTGCAAGACCACAGTTTCTTCCATCCCTCTGGCTTCTTGAGAAGATCCACTGCAGGATAGAAAAACATATTGTAATAGCAGACGAGGCTTTGCCCTCTTGTTTGCTTTTATGCAGAGTCACTTTATCCTTAGGTTCAAAAAAAGTGAACCCATCATAGGACGTATTAATAAAGGATGTTTTGAAGTGTTCTGCAAAGTCACAGAGCCATGTTGTCTGACAGCTATTCCAGTGTCTGCTGCTCTTGATGTGCCAGTGCATGCATTTGAGATGAGGTTCATTGACACATCTGACAAGGACTGAAGAGTGGCCAACTTTGTGTTGACAGCATTAATTGGGGTCTCTGAATAAAAAGGCACATATACTGCTTTATCCATCCTGTACCATAGAATGCTGGCATGTGCAGACCAGTATGACCTCTGACACTTTCTCTGCTACCACTTCAAGTGCTTGTCCCTTCTGCACCAGTGTGCATAAGAGAGACATGCAACATACAGTGTTCTCCATGAAGCAAACACCTGATGTGAAGTTGTTCTGTCTCGCCGTTCATTCTTACAGATGGGTTCGAAGCCAATCCTCAGCTCCTAGTTGGCCTACTACAAAGCTCAAGGTCTTCAGATAGCTCGAGGCCAAGTCCCTATCCCATGATACACCTAGAGTTACCTCAGATCTAATTTGCCGCTGCTATATATCAGATTTTCTCACTAGCTTGGGCCCGTAAAACCTTTTTTTCTTGCAATATATTATCATACTGATAAAAATTTATCTTTAGATACTTGTATTCGCTCTTGTAGCTTATTTTGTAGTTTCCCTTCCCGTGGTGTGCCTCTTTTCTAAACTATTAATAGCTCTCTTGGCCTCATTTTATTTTAGGCCTTGTTAAAATGTTTTATAGTACTTTAGATTGTAGTGTGTGCTTATAATAGTGACTTTCTCATAGGTAGGTACTAGGCTATCGGTCCAAGGGCCTACGTAAGCCTAGCCAACAAGGTTCCATGGCGTATGCCACCCAAGAAAGTTATTTTCCTGTGCCACTGTCAAGCAGCGATACAGAAGTGATCCCCGGGGTGTATTTCCTATTTCCCATCCAGTCATCAAGATTCTTCTTGATGAGTGCTAATGAAGAACTTTGACATAGATGGGTAGCTTGTTCCAGAGTATAGGAAGTCTCTGGGACAGGAATCTATCCCTCCAATGTGTCCTTTTTACTGTGGTGACAAGGTTTATGTCCCTAGAGGCATGTAGCTCAGAGGGATTGGGATTTCCTTAGGTGTAGCATGTCCAACAGCTCTGGGTTTGACATAGCTTTATATGTTAGGCAGAGATCACCTCGGAGTAGGCGATATGCTACGGAGTAAAGCTGGAGTTTTTTGAGGTGGTCAGTGTAGGGCATTTGTTTGAGGCCAGTAATCCTCTTTGTGAAGTACTTCTGTGGCCTTTCCAGCTGCTGCAGATGTCTTGCGAGGTACATTCCAAAAGTAGCGGTGTACTCTATAATGGGTCTAATGAGTGTCGAGTAGAGGGAAACAATGACCTCTTTTTTCCTGGATGAGAACCCTTTTATGATGAGGTGTGCCACGTAGAAGGACTTCCTGACTACTGTGGCGATGTGACTATCAAAGGCGAGACTACTGTCAACCTGGGTCCCAAGGTCTCTTATCACGCATTCGGTGTTAAGTAGATTGCTGCCTATGTGGTAGTTCATGGGTACAGAGTTTTTACCAAAGGGGATGACACTGCACTTTTTGGCATTGAGCTTGAGGCCATGGCTCTGACACCAGGCATCTGTCTCAGTGAGGCCCTTCTGTAGGATGTCCACATCATTTGGGGACTTGACTATGGCTCCTAGTTTGCAGTCATCTGTAAACTTCATTAGCCAGAGGCCTTCTGTGTTAGCCTGTACTTGAGAGAAGTGGATACTAAACAGGAGATGTCCCAGGACGGAACCCTGTGGTACTCCACATGTCACTGCTTTGAGGTCAGATTTGGAGTCTGCAACTTTTTCAGTGTGGGTTCTGTCAGTGAGTCAGTTGGCAATCCATCTTGTGACATAGGGATTTATACCTAGTTTAGTGAGTTTAGCTATAATTCCAGAATGGGGGATGGTGTCGAAAGCCTTGGCGAGGTCAAGATAGGCTGTGTGAACCACCTTACCCTCATCCACGGCTTTGGTGACTGCCTCAAAGAAGTCGATCAGGTTCAGGAGGCATGATCTGCGTTTCACAAACCTGATCTGGGTGGGATCCAGAGTTTGGAGGCAATGTCTTTTTTTTTGTGTTCCATGATGATACGTTCCATGGCCTTGCAGACCAGGCTCGTCAGGCTAATAAGTCGATAGTTCCCGGGATCAATGATTCTGTCGCAGCTTGTTATATTTAGTCCTTAGAGTTTTGAATAGTGACTTTTCTGTCACAGCTTAGGTAAAATTAGTCTTAGAGTTTAAATAAACAGTTTAGTGTGTGTAATACTAGTTTATATTATAGTTGCGTGCCTTTGTATAGTGACTTTTCTGTCACCACTTTGATATATTTAGTCTTTAGAGAGTAGATAAGTAGTATGCTGTTTGTGTGTGTTGATTACTATTTTAGCCTATAGTTTTAAAAGGGCTTGTTTGATATTTCTTGTTTGGGTGTGTCTAGTTTTTTCAGCACCCTATTGACATTGTGTGTTACAGTATGGCTGACCATGACAAAGTGAAACACCCTAAATCAGGGATCTGAAGTAGGAGATTCATTTGTCTGCAACCTGTGGGTTATGGATCCGATATCGGATCCGAACCGGCATGGTTTACCAGCTATGGATCCAAGCTCTCAGCTCCTCCCCTCACCCATAATGCCCTGCTCTACCCTCATGACCTCAGATCTCGTTTGCCGCGCATGGTGACTGGATTTGTTTCTCAAGCTCTCAAGCTAAGTGCTAGTTTTAAGTGTTAAATTTCAAAATTTAAAAGTTTTTATTGATTTTTTGTGTGAAAGTGTAGGTTTCCCCTTTGATATATTTACTTTTTAGAGTTAATCTAAAAGTTATATCCCTCCCCTCGCTGTTAGCGTAGTGTGTGTGTGTTGGGCCTGTGAGTGTATTTTTTGTTGTTTAGTTACTTTTAGTTTTAGTAACTACTGTGTTAGATTGGGATGGCAGAGCAACCCAAATCTATCTTTTCTAAATGCTCCGAGTGTGGCCATAAGCTTTCCCCAGCTGATGGCCACACTCGGTGTGTTAGATGCCTGGGGGTTGAACACCTCACATCTGGATGTTCCATTTGTGCAGGGTTCAACCCCAGGGCATTGAAGGAGCGGAGGTCCAAGCTTGTTTTGGCGGGCCTTTTACCGCCAGACTCGGCTCCGACCTCCGCTCCTTCGGGAGTAACCGTACCTACGGTTATTCCTCCTGCGGCACCCCCTCCTCCTCCTGGGACTCAACCTCCCGTTTCTGGTTCGGAGGAGAGGGATGCTAGAAAGGACCGGAGGGAGAAGCACCATAAGCGGCGGGCCGAGACCTCTGTTTCGGCCCCGCCAGCCAAGCGGGCTTCTCCCCCGGCTCCGTTGTCGGCTCGGTCTCCTCCTTCTCGGCTCCGGTCTCCAGTGTGTTTTCACGGGACCTGAGGAGGAGGAGACCCGATCTCCGTCGAGGCTATCGAGGAGGCACTCCAGGCCTACCTCGGTAGCCTCGCCGAGATCCACGATAGCCTGGATGCTGATCTGGACGGATGATGAGAAGGTTCATCCAGGCCCAGATGCAGATGGGAGTGCTCTTGCCTCCCCCTCTGGGGAGCTCAACACCCTTTTCAAACCGATTGCTCCTTCTCCGACCCGCTATCCGGGTTCGAGCAGCTGGAGCCGAGCAGCCGAGCTGGGGTGGGTCGGCGCCGATAGTACTTTGTACCCGGATCTGACCCTGCCCTCGAGTGCATCGGATCCGACCTCTCGGAGCCTGGATCCGAGCCTCGGATCCGGGGATCAGTGCTCCCGGCGCCGTCTGTGTCGGAGCGCACTGTCGCCGGATCCGGCGCCGGCGCGGCTCGATCCACTCTTCGGATCCGAGGGGAGCCGATTGTCGGATCCTTTGGTCGAGGTCGGCTCCCCTTCGGCGTTTGATGTAGTGGAGTGGGCCCTGTTGAGGGTCTCCGGACCCCCGGCACTTGTTTCGGCTCCGTCCCGCGCTCCCTCTGCACTGGGCCAGGCTTCCACCAATCGGCCCTTGGGACAGCCCGCTTCTGTGCCCCAAGCTGCTCCAATGGAACAGGTTGCTGCTTGCGAGGAGTCCTCTGACAGCCCCCCAGAGGATGTTCCTCGCAAGCATACGTGCAAAAGGAGGCACATTGACTTCCCCGAGTCTCTCACGGAAGACACGGACTTGGAGGAAGGGGAAGGCTCCCCACAGTCACCCCCCGAGGATGTCTCATTTGGGGACATCATGGAAATGCTCCGTATAAGGGGGGGTGGTCTTCCCCCAAGTCTTCCTCGGACGAGTCCGTGTTCTTGGAGGCATTTGAAACGGGCCCGTCTACCTCTTGGGTGTCCCCTCCTGCCGACCCCCTGGTGGACCTCATTACCACCAGGGCGTGGAAGGAACCGGACACCGTGGAGCCAATTCCTAAGAGGCCCGATAGGATCCTCAGCCCACCGTCCGACCGTGCCCATTGGAGTAAGGGGCCTCCGGTAGATGCCATGTTGACGACGGCCATCAAGAGGAACTTGCTCAGGAGAGTCCCTCAGTCCATCCCCGAGCAAGGAGTCTCGGATGATGGACCGCTTGGGGAAGCGGATGTTTAGTTCAGCGACCTTCTCGGTAAGGGCGCTGAACTACCTGGCACACATCATTAGGATGCAGCGAGATCTCATTAAAGAATACGCTGCATCTCCCCCAGAGTCCATGTCGGAGGAGGACAGGGTGCTGCACTCCACCCGCATGGCCACTCTTAGATCAGTTACTAATACCTCTATGCGGCTACTCTCCCACGCTACGGAAGGTGCCGCTAGAGCCGCAGGGGCAGGCCTAGTCACTAGACGTCAGGCCTGGCTCCGTCACTGCGATTTTTCTGAGCCCTTCAAAGCGTCATTTGCGAACGCCCCCTTTGATGGTTCTGCCCTCTTTGGCAAAACCGATCGCGAAACCTTAACCCAGAGCGAGAAGGACGGGAAGACGCTGTCTGCCGTCGGAATCCACTTCTCTGCACCCCAGAGGCCCTACTCTAGGAACCAAAAGGGTCAGAAGAAGATGTGGTTCCAGAAGTCGCAGCAGTCCCAGCCTGCTCCGGACAACCAGTCCTTCCGTGGCAGAGGAGGACAGGGAGGACGCCGCCCTAGAGGCAGAGGGGCTCCCAGGAACTTCGGGTCCAGAGAACCTTTCTCTGAACGGCCCGCGCAGCAACCCTGAGGGGTTGCCCGGCTGCTCCACTCTGGTGGCAGTCGGGGACGTTCGGGGCACCTAGCGGCATGGGAGTCCATAACATCAGACCGCTGGGTTCTCCAAATCATATCCAGAGGATACCGCATCCCTTTTCTTCACTTTCCAAAGTTGAAGTCCCTCCCAGACATTCCACCCGGTCAATGGGAGGCCGCTTTGGCAGAAATTGGCCATCTGCTAAAGAAAAGAGCCATCCAGCCCGTCCCCCCAGACCAGATCGGATCAGGGTTCTACTCCAGGTTCTTTTTAGTGCCAAAAAAGACGGGGGAACTAAGACCAATTCTAGACCTTTCTCTCTTGAATCTGGCAGTCCCCAAGGAAAAATTCCGAATGGTCACTCTGCAATCTATTCTCCCCCTTCTGGGAGAAAATCACTGGATGTGCTCTATAGACCTCAAAGATGCGTACTACCACATCCTGATGGACAGGCGCTCCAGGAGGTTCCTCCGCTTCCGGCTGGGAGCCAGTCACTACCAGTTCCAGGTCCTTCCCTTTGGTCTCACCACAGCCCCCAGGGTGTTCACCAAAGTATTAGCAGTGGTAGCGGCCCACCTAAGGCTTCAGGGGGTGCATGTCTTTCCCTACCTGGACGACTGGCTTCTTACCGCCCCAACAAGGCATCTACTATTATTGGCGCGAGACTCCTTTCTCCATCTTGCTCCCTTTCTGGGCATTACAATAAATACAAAGAAATCCAACCTGGCGCCCACACAGCTCTTAGATTTTATAGGGGCCAGGCTAGACACAAGGAGTTTACGAGCCTTCCTCACTGCGGACAGAGTTCAAAATCTGCAGCTCCAGGTGCGGGCCATTCTCCACTCAAGTTCTGTTCGGCGGAGTTGGTCCTGAGGGCTCTAGGGTCCATGGCATCTGCTATAGCACTTCTCCCTCTTGCCAGGCTCAATATGCAGCCTCCAGTGGACTCTCTTAGTACAGTGGTCATACCTTGCTCTCCCTATGCATCATCCCATTGCGATCAGCAAGGCTTGCAAGCGGTCCCTCCTGTGGTGGCTTCATTCTCCAGATCTCCACGGAGGCCGCTCATTTGTGCTTCTCCCCTCGCCACGGTGACCACGGACGCCTCCGCCTCGGGTGGGGGCCATTTTATGGGCGGACGTCCAAGGCACGTGGAACGATACAGAGACCTTACTGCATATCAACGTTCTAGAGATGAGAGCAGTGCTCTTAGCGTTGCTAGCACTTCAGGACTTTCTTCCCTTGGGAACAATTGCGATTCAATCGGACAACATGTCTGTGGTCTGGTACATCAACAAGCAAGGGGGAACAAGGTCTTACCCCCCTTTGTCGAGAAGCCATGAGAGTTTGGGAATGGGCAATCTCCACCAACCGCTTTCTAATAGTAACGCACATTCCGGGTCGGTCCAACATCCTGGCGGACAAGCTCAGTCGCACCATTCTGACCCCTTACGAGTGGTCTCTCAATTTTCAAGTAGCGGAACTCATATTCGCACGGTGGGGAACTCCTTCATGCGATCTTTTTGCCTCTCCCTCAAACACCAAGTGCGACAGTTTTTTCGCTCTGATACCCCCTCCAGGAGGTTCTCCAAGAGACGCTCTGGTGCATGCTTGGCCACCCGGTCTTCTTACGCTTATCCACCCTTGCCTCTGATGCTCCAAGTTCTTCAGAATGCCTCTCGGGTGGGTAGCAGAATGATTCTCATTGCTCCGTTTGAGCCTCGACAGATCTGGTTCCCCTTTCTAAGGTCTCACTCGGTGAATCCTCCTTGGATTCTAGATCCCATTCGGATCTGATATCCCATCCATCCTGCATACCTCCTCCGAACCTGGACAACCTGAAGCTGACCGCTTGGCTGCTCCAGTTCCACTCTTGATCAGGACTCCCGGTATTTCGTCACCTGTTAAGGCAATACTGGTTGCAGCTCATAAACCGTCCACTAGGAAAGTCTACCGCAGCAAGTGGAAACGGTTTTCTTTGTGGGCGGAGCGGCAAGGCCTGAATCCCTTCACGGTTCCTCTCCCCTTAGTGCTTGACTTTCTAACCACTCTTTTAACGATGGTGCCAGCAGTTCCACAGTCAAAGTACAACTGGCGGCAATTTCTCATTATCACATTGGCCATGACTCTAATCCTCTTATGTCAGCCAAGTTGTGTAAAATTTTCCTTAAAGGTACTTTTCTTCTCAGGCCCCTGTAAAACAAGCGGTTCCTCCTTGGGACCTCTCTTTGGTTCTCCAGGCCTTGACCGCCCCTTCGAACCAGCGGCTACGGTGGATCTCAAATTCTTGTCTTACAAGACAGCCTTTTTGGTAGCCATTACATCGGCCAAGAGAGTTTCAGAGCTTCAAGCATTATCAGCTAAACCTCCTTACTTGGTATTTCATCCGGACCGTGTTTACCTCAGGACCAACCCGTCCTTTCTTCCTAAAGTTGCTTCTGAAGCAAACATTAATCAGTCCATTAACCTCCCTGTTTTCTTCCCTAAGTATGAAAACAAAGGTGAATACAAGCTTCACTCATTAGATGTTCACAGGCAACTTAGATTTTATCTAAACAGAACGGCTGGTCATAGGCAATCCGACCAGTTGTTTATTTCCTTTGCTAAATTTAATTTGGGCAAGCCAATTTCTAAAGTTTCTCTGTCTCGCTGGATTTCACAGTGCATCTTATTGGCTTATCAAGCTTCAGGAAGGCCCGCACCGGAGGTGTACATGCCCATTCAACCCGGTCAGTATCGACCTCGGCAGCCTTCAAGGCTAGGATTCCTCTAGATGATATTTGTGCAGCAGCCACGTGGGCTTCATCTCATACTTTTATTTCCCACTATAAGTTGGATCTTGCATCTAGGGTAGAGCATCATTTGGCTCAGGTGCTCGGAATATCCTTCCATGATGGCCGCCCAAGATTCAGGTAGCTGGGGACTCTGTCCCACAGGTTGCAGACAAATGAATCTCCTACTTCAGATTTAGAAGTTATGTACTCACCATAACGTTCCATCTGAGTAGGTGTATTCATTTGTCTGCAACCATCCCGCCCTCCTATTCCCCTGGCCTTTCAGTTTCCTGCATATTATCTGTTACCCTTTTCAGGGTGTTTTTGCTGTTGGCAAACTCGATCTGAGGTCATGAGGGTAGAGCAGGGCATTATGGGTGAGGGGAGGAGCTGAGAGCTTGGATCCATAGCTGGTAAACCATGCCGGTTCGGATCCGATATCGGATCCATAACCCACAGGTTGCAGACAAATGAATACACCTACTCAGATGGAACGTTATGGTGAGTACATAACTTCTAATTTAAGAAATGTCCTAAATGTGGACAGAAAATGTCTGTCACTGACAGTCATGTGAATTGTGTTTATTGTTTGGGAGCATTGCATTTCCAGGAAAGCTGCTCCATCTGTCATTCTTTCTCTTCTAGGGTTCTCCAGGAGAAAAAGAGAAAGTTTAATTGGTAGAGGTTTAGTTAAACCTTCCTTTCAAGAAGCTTTGAGCGACCAGGACGGGTCCAGTAAATCCTCAAAGTCTTTTAAGGCTTCTACTTCTTCTGAGGTAAAGAAATCAAAAAAATCTTCGACGTTGGTTCCACAGACCTCGGAGCCGACCGTCTTATCCTTTCGAAGCCGGTCCCCGGTTTTGGAACCGGTATCCGAAGTGCCTAAGTCTCCACACCTGCAGTCTGTACCTCCGTCTTCGATAAGCCTTTCCAATTTGGATGTGGATCATGTGGTGCAAAAGCTTTTACAGGCACCAGCCTTTGCAAAATTTTTATTGGCTCCAACCCAAATGGCTTCGGAACCGAAGACCCCTTTTTCCATCTACTACTTTTCCTCCTCTGAGCCATACCAGTCCTTCGGAGCCAGAGGAGTCGGACTTGATCGTTGAACCTTCGGAGCTGACGCCTGCTCCAGTGTCTTCTGCTCCATTTACTCTGACATCCTCGGCACTGATAGAGGAATCTAGGAGCCGACACTCAGAGGATATTTCATTCCTTTCACCACACCCCCTCCATTGACAAGAAAAATCCCAGACATTCCACCAAGTTACAGGGACCAGGCAATAGTAGAGGTCCGATCGTTGCTGACAAAAATAGTCATCCAACCAGTCCCAGCAGACTAGATAGGATCCGGAACTTGCTCAAGATTCTTTTTAGTTCCAAAAAAGGCAGGGGACTGGAGACCTATATTGGACCTCAGCAGACTAAACAGATCTGTCAAGAAAGAGAAGTTCTGGATGGTCACACTTCAGTTGATACTTCCCTTTTTAGGGAAAAACAATTGGATGTGCTTGATAGATCTGCAGGATGCGTCCTACCATATAAAAGGCCAGACCGTCCAGGGATCCTGCACTTCCATCTGGGAGCCAATCATTACCAGTTTCGAGCCCTGCCCTTTGGTCTCACTACAGCCCCCAGAGTGTTCACCAAATGCATGGCAGTGGTCACGGCTCACCTGAGATGTTTAGGATTCCAGGTGTTTCCATACCGAGATGATTGGCTCCTTACCTCCACCACCAGGCATCAACTCATACAAGCCAGGGACACCACTCTTTCACTCTGCAGTCAGCTGGGCATTACAGTAAACTCAGGAAAATCAGCCTTGTCGCCATCGCAACATACCGTTTTTATCGAAGCAGAATTGGACACCACCATCACCCGTCTGAGACTTCCAGCAGAAAGAGTCTTACTACTCCGTCAGCAGGTGCACAATACCATAGCCAAAAAACAAGGCTCCAGCATCAGAAGTACTAAAATTGTTAGGCATGATGGCAGCTGCAATTATTAGCCATACCATTGGGTCGCATGCACATGCGGATTCTGCAATGGCTGTTGTTCACTCAATGGTCTTACCAAGAGCTCCCAATGTCTCATCTTACAACAATCACGAACACATGCAAAAAAGGATCTTCAGAGGTGGTTGACCTCTCTTCATGTCACAATAGGCTGTCCTTTTGTTCTACCCCCACCAGCAGCCACAGTGACTACGGACGCTTCCCTGATAGGGAGGGGGCATTTTCTGGAAGAACAGCCCAAGGCACATGGACCAGTCAAGGGACACATCTGCATATCAGTTTCATAGAGATGAGAGCAGTACTTTTAGCGTTGTAGTACTTCCAGGACTCTGTTCCTCTGGGTACAATTGTGATTTAGACAGACAACATGTCAGTGGTCTTGTACTTGAACAAACAAGGAAGAACCAGATCCTACCCCCTTTGTCATGAGGCTCTATGAGTATGGCAGTGGACTACATCCACCCAGCGCTTTCTGTTAGCAACGCACATCCTGGGGAAATCCAGTGCGATAGCAGACAAGCTGAGCAGAGCAATTTTGTTGCCTCACGAGTGGTCTCTCAAGAAAGAAATAGTGGATAGGATATTCTGCAGGTGGGGCCAGCCTTGCTGCGACTTTTTTGCCAACAACATGAACATGAAATGCAGAAGCTACTTCACCCTGATTCCCCCTCCGGGAGAAGCCCCAAGGGACGCACTCGTACACGATTGGCCTCCAGGTGTCCTCTATGCATTCCCACCAATTCCGTTGATACCCAAAGTACTACAGAAAGCAAAAACCCTGGGAAGGACCATCATTCTAATAGTCCCTCATTGGCCTCGTCAGATTTGGTTCCCCTTCCTTCAACTTCATCATTTAAAGGACCCCTGGATTCTGGACCCAGTTCCAGATCTTCTGACGCACTCTGCGGGGGAACTTCATCCCCCTCTTCAGTCCCTGAAGTTGACAGCTTGGCTGCTCCAGTTCCCATCATAGCCAGGTTCCATAAACTTTCTAATGAGATGCAGTAAATCCTAATATCCTCTCATAAATCCTCTACGAGGAAGCTGTACCTTAGCAAATGGAAAAAATGTTCTATATTGGCCTGTCAAAACAACATTGATCCCTACCTAGCCCCTATGGCCTTTATACTAGAGTTCTTGACTATGATTTTCAACAAAGGAGCTGCAGCAGCAACAATTCGGGTTCATCTTGCTGCTATCTCTAATTATAACCTTGGATTTGAAGGCTTGAACATAATGTCACACAAACTATCCTAAGCCTTTCCCAAAGGGACTTTTCATCTCAGACCACCTGTGAAATCTCTGTATAACCCATGGAATCTAAATTTTATGCTTTCTCGCATTATTCTCCCTCCGTTTGAACCAGCTTCCTCATGTGATCTGAAATATTTGTCATGGAAGACTATCTTTTTAGTAGCTATCACTTCTGCCTGCAGTGTCAGAGCTTCAAGCCTTGTCCATTAGGCCTCCTTATTTGATTTTCCACGCTGACAGAGTCTCACTTCGAACTAATCCCTCCTTTGCCTAAAGTTTGTACTGAAGCTAACCTTAACCAAATTATTGAATTGCCATTGTTCTTCCCCAATCACTCCAACAACTTAGAGTATATGCTGCACATATCATGCTTTCCGGCCCCAAAACTTGGACCGAACCACAAAAGGAGGGGGAGTATCCATATTCATCAAAGATACCCACACCTCCAGGTTAGTGGCAACGCACGAAGCATCGGAGACCATCCAGGTGCAACTAACCATAGGCAAAACTGCCTTACAGTTTGTAGCATGCTACAGACCACCCTCTCAAACTCAGGAACCCCACACAGCCTTCCTGAAGACACTGGAGAGTATGAATGTCTCTCCAAATACCATCATATTGGGAGACTTCAACTACCCAAACATAGACTGGGAACATTACACAAGCCCCAACACCCTAGCCCAAAGGTTCCTAGAATTCATAAACTCAAATGCAATGGAACAACTGGTCACCATTCCCACAAGAGGAGACAATATACTAGACCTGATCATCACAAACATGGGGACAAAATGCTCCACACCGGAAGTATATCCCTCTTTGGTAAGATCAGACCATAAATTAATCTCACTGGAAATCCACATCCCGCCCCCACCCCTTGCACAAAAGACCACAGTGAAGAACTTCTCAAAAGCCAACTTCACACTTCTTAAGACTGAAGTGGTATCCTTCAAGGCCCCTGGGCCAGTGGAAACCACAACTCTCACTGCTGAATCCTTTGCAAATGCCTTCTACGGGCACCTTCAAGAATGCATGGATCATGCAATCCCAAATAAAACCAAGACCCATTACCCCAAAGACAGGCGCCCGGTCTGGTGGACCCCAGCCATAAACAAACTCTACAACAGGAGGAGGAAGCTACTACATGACAGAGCAAAATCCCTAAAAGGGAAGGCATCTCTGATCAGTACTAGCAAAAAACTACGATCACTCATAAAATCATTCAAGGCCAACTTTGAGAGAAAAATCGCAAAAGACACAAAAGACAATCACAAGGCCTTCTTTAGCTATGTTAGAAACCTGGGTGGAAACTCCCAGATATGCTCAGAGTTAGTCCAAAATGACACAAAATACACTGAACCCACTGACATTGCCAACATTCTGGCAGACAGGTTCAGTGCAAATTTCCCCTCCCCCCCAAAAGGAGAAATAACTATCCCAGCAGAGTGTAGCCTCTCTAACATCTCAGATGCCCAGGTGAGAGCCGCCCTCTCTAAAGCTAAAAACACAGCATCAATGGGACCGGACGGTGTCCCGGGCTGTGTGCTACATGAACTCCAAGAGGAACTAAACCCACACATAAGGCTGCTGTTTTATCTTAGCCTTACTACAGGATACGTACCCAAAGAGTGGCGTACGGCAACAGTGGTCCCACTTCACAAAGGCGGTGCTTCTACGGACCCTGGAAATTACCGCCCCATAAGCTTGACGAGCCTGGTCTGCAAAGCTATGGACAGGATCATTATGGAACTCATAAACAAAGACATTGGGGACCTACAGACATTGGATCCTACCCAATTTGGCTTTGTCAAAGGCAGATCCTGCCTTTTGAACTTGATCGACTTTTTGAAACAGTCACTAAGGCCATTGATGAGGGTAAGGCAGTTCACACAGCCTACCTTGACCTTGCAAAAGCCTTTGACACAATACCCCACTCGGGCATCATAGACAAACTTACCAGCTTAAATGTAAACCCATATGTCACAAGATGGGTTGCAAACTGGCTCAAGGACAGAACCCACAGGGTCAGAGTTGCTGGAGCTATGTCAGACTCTAAGCCAGTCACAAGCGGTGTCCCACAGGGCTCAGTCCTGGGACCCCTCTTGTTCGGCATTTATTTTTCCGAGGTACAGGCAAACATAGGAGGATTGTGGCTGACAAAGTTCGCAGATGACTGCAAACTGGGCGCCATAATTGATACTCCAGCGGACACAAACATCCTCCAGAGAGGCCTCATAGAAACGGATAATTGGTGCCAGAGCCATGGCCTTAAGCTGAACGTCAAAAAATGTATAGTCATACCCTTTGGGAAAAACAAGGTACCCACAAATTACCACATAGGTGGTAATCCATTAATCTGGAAGAGGTAATCAGGGACCTAGGGACCCAGGTTGACAGTAACCTCTCATTTAACACTCACATTGCCAAAGTGGTTAGGAAGACCTTCTATATTGCCCACCTTATCATGAAGGGTTTCACATCTAGATCAAGAGAGGTCATTGTGCCCCTGTACTCTTCTCTTATCAGGCCAATGATTGAGTACAATGCCCCATTTGGGATGTATCTTACCCGACACCTGCAGCAGTTGGAAAGACCCCAAAAGTTCCTCACCAAGAGGATAAAGGGTCTTAAACATATGTCATATGCTGCCCGACTGAAAAACTCCAGCTCTATTCAGTCGCATACCGCCTACTCAGAGGTGATCTGTGCCTGACGTACAAGGCCATGTCCAATCTGGAATTAATGGACATGCTCCACCTCAGTAAATCCAAATCCACCAGAGCCACGAGAGCAAGAGACTTAAACCTCAACACAGAAATAAATAGGACGTGCTGGAGGGACAGATTCATAACCCAGAGGCTCCCTACACTCTGGAACAGAATCCCAATCCATGTTAGGCAGAGCCCCTCACTAACTCTATTCAAGAGAAATCTTGACGAGTGGATGGGAGATCGTAGGTTTACCCCGGGGGTCATCTCTGTGTCACTACTAGACAGAGGCACAGTAAACTAAACCCTAAAAGGGCATAGTATTCTCATCCTAAGGGGTGGTAAAAGCCACACACACTCTGGCTAGGCTTATAAATGCCCTAGGGCAGATAGCCTAGTACGAACCTATGAACCTATGAACCTAAGCTTGATGTTCATAGGCAGCTCAGAATTTACTAAGATAGGACAAAAGACTTTAGAAGATCAGAACAGCTTTTCGTTTCCTTTTCAGATTCCAGAAAAGGTATGCCAGTGGCAAAAACAGCTGCCTTAAGTGGTTATCCGATTGTATCACATTTGCTTATTCAGCTGTTAATATGCCCTTACAACAAAAAATTAAGGCTCATTCTACCAGAGCAGTGTCTACATCCTCTGCTTTTTCTGCTAGACTTCCTATAGATAACATTTGTGCAGCAGCCACTTGGTCAAAACCTCATACCTTTATCACACATTACAAAGTTGACAGGACCTCCTTTGGGTCTACTGCCCTGAAAAACATACTCCCGTGAGCCACCCGAGATAGATGGTGCTTGGGACGCTACCCATCTGTAAGAATGAATGGCGAGATAGAACAACTTCACATAAAGAAGTTATGTACTTACCATAACGTTCCATGTGAGTTGTTCATCTCACCTTCAGTCTTACTTCCCACCCTCCTAGGGTTTTTCGAAGACCGAGGTACTGGATTCTTCCTGGTTGCTCAACCCTTCTATAGCTTTCTCTTATAGAGTGATAGAATGACACATGGTATTATTATACGCAGCAAACAAGATCTGAGGTAACTCTAGGTGCATCATGGGATAGGGACTTGGCCTCAAGCTATCTGAAGACCTTGAGCTTTGTAGTAGGCCGACTCGGAGCCGAGGATCGGTTCTGAACCCATCTGTAAGAATGAAGGTGAGATGAACAAACTCACATGGAACGTTATGGTAAGTACATAACTTCTTTTTTATATTATTTAAACTTGTTTTTTTGATATCTTGATCAGGAGTACTGTTGCACAGATCTGTTTTTCAGATTCAAAACACTACTTAATGAGAAAAACAACAATGCAGTGCAAAAAATGTTAGATACAAAAAGCACAATACAAATTCAGCAAATTACAGAGCAAAGTATTAGCAAATTGCTTCAGTCCTGTAATTATACTATAGGGTGAAAATGCTTTCTGGTTCATTATATTTGTATAGGATAGCATTTGACTATGACTGTATGGCACTATTTGCCCTTTTCTGTGCTACTTGATGGTGGAAGGCAGCATAGGGTGTGAATGCAGATTTAGGGTTCGACTCCCTAACTTTGCACATCTGTAACTTTGTATCCTCTCTTCTCCTAGTCTCCATTCTTTTAGGTTGAGGGTGGTGACTGCAGATTTAGGGTTTAACTGACTGCCTGCCTGTGCATGTTTACAACTATGATTTCCCATTTTTCTACTGTATGATTAGTTTGGCAGATAAGAGTTAGTATTTACTTAAACTATTAACATTTTATTTCAGACATTTTGAGCTGATAAGTGAATCGTAACTGATGTATTAATGCAGATTTTGCAACAATTAGACTGCTGAACTTTGCACACTTATTTAAGTTGTTAGACAAAGGTTTTGTTGTTAACAGTCTTCATTTTCATAATTCAGTAGCCTGAGCTAGCCAATATGGCCTTTCAGTTGTTTTCTGCTCACACCAGATTAATGAGTATTGTGCATAGCTAGCATTATACATTTACATAAGGATAAAATGGACTTTCACATAGGTTTTGTGTTAGAATTCCCAAACCCCTGAGTGACATTACCAAGACAGTACAGATGCAGGAAGTGAAGTCCAAGTTTTTTTCATGTTTATGTTCTGTGAGTTTTACTTGAAAAATGGGCAATACCTTGGAAAGAAAAATAAATTCTTATATTTATATATTTGTTAACAAGGAAAGCCCACTAGACATGAATATCCTTTTCCATGGGTGATCCAGGAGCACACTCTAGTCCAGTGTCTTGCCCAGAGTCACACAGCAGAAAAATGGAGGTGAAAAGAATCAAAACATTGCCAGTAAATTGTTAGTAAGTAAGCAAGACGCTGTATATCAGAATTAATCCCAATATCCCTTTAAGTTTGCAGCCTAAACCAGTTTATCTAAAGGAGGCAAATCCTTCTCAGAAGTAGCCTGTTCTTTCTGGTTTGCCATATCTTTTAACACCGGGCTTGCAGTCAGAAGATTTCGTCAGCCGTTCCTTACCAAAAAGCTGCCTTTTAATGTAGACCTCATACTTTCTGCAGTCTGTCTGCATATGATGCAGGCCTGTTAAATGTCTTCCTTTTTTGCTGACATGTCAAGTATCTTGTACTGCCGTCAAGCTAATGTGATTTTTTTGTGCAGTGGTTGATCTCTTGTAATGTTTTGTTTTGGCATGTTTGAGACACAGTGGTATTTAATTGAGTGCCTGTATTAAAACAGTTCATAAATGCATTTTTACCTATGTTTTTATTGCCTCACTGCCCCAGTAACCATCTCCCTCTGCACCTGTACTCCAGCACAGTGAGGACAAGAACCAACCAGCCAGTACTGCATCATCATCATCATGGGGAAAGTGGTGCTTTGTTCCTTAACCCTCAAGCCCTTGCCAGCTTTAGATGTCTAATTACCTGCGATGCTTGTACCAGGTGTTCTGCACCCCCATCTGTGGTATGATTATCGATTGGTGATACGAATAGTGCAACTGTTAGCTTTTCTCCTACCCAGCTGGTGGTCACACAGTGACTGCACCACATTTATTTTGTTCACCAAGAGATGGGTAAACTGGTACTGGACATTCATTTCCAACCCTGAGTAAGACATGACACTGTCACGTCTTCACCGTCTGTACCACAGAGCTGGCATGCATGTGTATTTTTTTTTTTACTTAATTCTGTGTCTAATAGCTACATGTTCACTTAATTTCTATTAATAAACAATGTGCTTGACGTCTGTTTGACTGTATTCCTTATTTGTCTTGATAAATGCTCAGGTTGTAGCTTAAACAGTGGGTTCTTAATGATTCATTGGGTCTCATTTCTTCATTCCCTGATGAAGTGTAAAGAAATTGTCAACTAGCCAATCCATTGAAAGCTTCTTAAATAACAGACCATGCCATCAACAGATTTAGATTAAAATAATCAGAAAAAAAATCACTCCACAACACTAAACCAATTAGCTAGAACAGGTTCTGTTCATTAAGTCTTAAAAAACAAGACCCATTGAGTCATTAGTTAACTGAAAGGAGTAAATTGGATCCCTGCAACAACCAGCCAAATTATCAAACATTAAAAAAATAAGGAATGTTTCCATGTGACACACATTTTAGTGCATTTGTAACAAACAGTTGTGACTAGCAATTTCAGGGTTAGCTGTTTATACACATCTAGAAATATTTTAGATGAACACTGTTTATATAATTTAACAAAGTAAATTTAAAATTAATTTGTATATGGATACCATAATTAATATTTTTCTAAGTTCTGTAGCAAGGTTTTAGCCTATTAATGTTTTTTTTTTCTGTCAGTGTCCATGCTGTCCTTTTTGATGGGGTAGCATGCTAAACTGTCACTTGCCCCAGGATGCAGTTCTTTGTGGGATGGCTGGCTTAATTTGATGTTCTTAAGGAGACAGACCTCGATGCTTTGCCAGAGATGGCCTGCATCTGTCACCCCTGGGCTTCCGGATACTGACAAGGCTTTTGCCACCCCTATAGTGCCTTTTTTAGGCGGTGTTCCAAAGATCAAATTACCACCGTAACAGCTACAAACAAATGCAATCTGAGGTCATGCTGCTCAACGCTAGAAGTCTAAGTCTCAAAATACACTCACTCGAATCACTGCTTAAAATGGAGAACATTGACATTTGTGCTGTAACAGAGACCTGGTTCAAGGCAGCAGAAAGCACCCCTGCACTACCAGGCTATAACTCATTCCACACCTTTCGGCCCCAGAACGTGGATCAAAGCTCCAAAGGTAGTGATGTTTCCATATTTATAAAGGATGCACACACCTCCAGACTGATAGCCCAACATAACGCATCTGAGATACTTCAGGTGCAGCTAACATTGGATAAGACAGCGATTCAGGTCGTAGCCTGCTATAGGTCCCCAACCATGTCCCAAGACTCACTCCACATTCTGAAGCACCCTGGAGAATATTAGGGTCCAACCTAACACTCTCATACTGAGTGACTTCAACTACCCCTCCATTAACTGGGAAAACTACTCGTGTACCAATACACCTGCCCAACACTTCCTGGAATTCATTAATTCCAATGCCCTGTACCAGCTCGTTCTTACCCCCACTAGAGGTAGCAACATTCTTGACCTGGTCATAACTAACATGGGCGACTGTTGCTCTACACCAATAGTCAACTCCTTCCTGGTTAGATCTGACCATAAACTAATCACCTTGGAAATCCACATCCACAAAGGTAACCACCATGAAAAACTTTTCCCAAGCTAACTTTGGGATCCTAAAAACGGAGGTGGCTAACTTCACGGCACTCATGCAAATGGTGAATAGTTGTATGACCGCTGAATCATACAGCAATGCACTGTACGAACACGTACACAGATGCATGGATCTCGCCATACCCAATCGAACCAAGATGCTCTCCTTGAAAAAATGAAGCCAATCTGGTGGTCCCCTGCTATAAACAAACTCTACAACAGAAGGAAGAAACTGATGCAGAATAGGGTGAAGCCCCAAGACTGGAAAAACTCCCTTATGAGCCTTAACAAAAGGTTGAGATCCCTCATCAAATCCTCTAAAGCTAGCTATGAAAACAAAATTGCAGCAGATAGTAAAGACAACTACAAGGCCTTCTGTATTTATGTAAAGACTCTCCACGGCAATACCCAGATTTGCTCTGAGCTACTGCACAATGGGTACCACTTATACCGAGCCAACAGATATTGCCAATACACTGGCCGACAGATTCGGTGCCAACTTTACTGCCCCCCCCCCAAAGGACCAATCACAGTACCAGTAGATTGCCAGACACCCAGTATTATTGATGCACAGGTTAAAACAGCACTATCCAAGGCCAAGAATACAGTTTCTGTGGGACCTGATAATATCCCTGGCTGTGTTCTACATGAACTACAGAGTGAAATGGCACCTCACCTGTGTGCCCTGTTCAGTCACAGCCTCACCTCAGGCTTTGTCCCTACCGAATGGCACACTGCTACAGTCATCCCTCTCCACAAAGGAGGAGCGACTACAGACCCTGGGAACTATCGCCTCATTAGCCTGACATGTCTGATATGCAAGGCTATTGAACGCATCATCATGGACCTAATAAACAAGGATATAGGGAATCTCCAAACTCTGGATCCTACACAGTTTCGTATTGTGAAGGGTAGATTATGCCTGCTCAACTTGGTCGACTTCTTTGAGTCAGTCACCAGAGCTGTGGATGAAGGCAAGGTGGTTCATACAGCCTACCTTGATCTGGCCAAGGCCTTTGATACCATTCCCCACTCAGGAATCATAGAAAAACTCTCTAAGCTGGGCATCAACCCCTAGGTGGGTTGCAAACTGGCTCACAGGTAGAACCCACAGTGTGAAAGTAGCTGACTCCAAGTCAGACTGCCGACCAGTCACGAGTGGAGTCCCACAGGGTTCAGTCCTGGGTCTTCTCCTGTTTGGCACCTACTTCTCTGAAGTCCAGGCCAAAATGAAGGACTCTGGCTGACAAGTTCGCAGACGATTGCAAGTTGGGAGCTATTATTAACTCCCCAAGTGATGTTGACATCCTACAGAAAGGCCTCACTGAGACCAACGACTGGTGTCAGAACCTTGGCCTTAAGCTCAATGCCAAAAAATGTGTCATCATCCCCTTTGGGGAAAAAATGGTTCCCTTGAATTACCACATTGATGGTAGTCCACATTGAACACAGAAGGCATTATAAGAGATCTGGGAACACAGGTTGACAGCAGCCTCTCTTTTGACCACCACATTTCCACTGTGATCAGAAAGTCCTTTTAAGTGGCACACCTCATTATTAAGGGGTTTGCATCCAGGAAGAAAGAGGTCATTGTCTCCCTCTACTCTTCCCTCATTAGGCCAATCATCAAGTACAGTGCCCCATTTGGCATGTACCTCACTAGACACCTGCAGCAACTGGAGATGCCGCAAAAGTACCTCACAAAGAGGATCCTAGGCATTAAACACTTGTCCTATATGGACAGACTCAAAAAACTCCAACTATTCTCTGTCTCTATCACCTACTTAGAGGCGATCTCTGCTTGTCTTACAAAGCCATGTCTGACCCAGCTCTGGTAGAAGTGCTACATCTAAAGAAATCCCAATCCCTCCACACCACACGCTCCAGAGACCTCAACCTCATTACCACAATCAACAGAACGTGCTGGAGGGGACAGGTTCATAACCCAGATACTGCCCATGCTATGGAATAGACTTCCCATACATGTCAAGCAGAGCACCTCACTACCCCTCTTCGAGAGAAATCTTGATGAGTGGATGGGAAAAAGAAAATTCACCCCGGGGATAGGGTCAGGTGGCACGATGCCAGGGTAATCCTATGGGCTAGGCTTGTAAAGGCTCCAGGGCCATTAGCCTAGTACACACCTATGAACCTGTGAAATTAATGTATCCATATTTCCTTTGTTGCTTTCTGCAGGTGTAAAATAGCCTGACAGATGCATCGTGTCTGTAAAAATGAGCAGACATGTATTGGACTTTGTCCCTGGACCCTGCTTAACAGGGTTACAACAGACTTGATAGCAGTTTACTGAAAACTGTGGCATGACAATGTAAATGACTGTCACCCTCCCCCACCTAATGGAGCCGATAACAAAAACAAGGGACATGAGAACTGAAAACAGTGCAGTGTTTGTGTCACCACATATTTGTATACATTACATATCTTTTTCCATCTCTTTTCACTCATTACAGTCACAGACATAGAAACTTGCACAGTAGGTTAATGTTTAAAGATATTTCTTGCATCATGTTTCAGATCTGAAGGGTGTGACAATAACAAACAGGTAAAAGGAAGAACAAAAAGAAAAACAGTCATCTGTTGCTAAAACAATGTTCAGCTTAAACATTTCTAGATGTCTGCAGCTGTCCACATTAGAAATTTTCTCCTAGATTTTGTACTGGTCCTAGTAAGATTTTCTTTTTAAAGCAAATTCCGTTATTTGCCTTCCCCATCCCTGAGAGCATTATCCCCATCTACAATTAATTTAAATGTGTAATTATGGTGGTATTCTATGGTAACAAAATGTTGGTGATGTTAATTGTTCTTTAACAACCCCCTTCATCCATTTTCTCCCTTGCTGCACTTCCCAAGATCTTTTTATTAATATCAGTTACAATGTATCCCGTCACAAATTGTTTCCACAAATAATGTTATTCAGAATAGCAGAGGTAATCCTACCATTGCACTTATCCACTGCCAGTCAATCAGCAGACTGGTGATTTGCTGTGACGACCACTAACCGGAAAAAGCCGAAAGACCTGCAAGAGTCGATTGAGGTTTATATATAAATATGCTACTGTTTCTGAATCAGAGTGTACAGATATGCCGTACATTTAAATCTTATAACGCCTGCTGCAGATAAACTAAAAGTATGTGGCTTAATCAGTGACAGAACTGTAACTAGATCAGCTGGCAGTCCCCAGACTGGTACACCCCCAACCTGAAGTTGAAGACCAACAAAACAGACTTAGGACAGTTGGGGGAGAACTAAACCCTAGATGCCTAGGTCAGTTATTTCCGTAGTACAAAGAGAGGGATGATTATGATAGTTTTATGTGGGCATTTGAAAAGGTGTGTAATCAACACCAAATTGCCAAGAGGCAGCGGGTGAGGTTTTAACTCCTTTACTCATGAGTAAAGCAATGAATGATGCATCAGAAATAAATAACATTGTTTGCATTTTGCTAAAGTTAAACGGTGTTTATGTAAATGTTTTAAACTGACTCCTGAAGTATAGAGCAAGAAACTCAAAGAACATAGAAGAAAGGCAGATATGTTTATTACAGATATAAGCAGTTACATTTGTAGGTAGGTGAGCGGTTGTCAAGTCACTAAATTTGAAATGCTAGCTGACCTGCTAATAGGGGAGCAAGCTTTCAGTACTCTGTCTGAGGACATAATAATGTATTGGGCAGACCTGGAGTGTAGTACTACTGAAGAGGTTAGGAGGAAGAGGGACCTAGCAAGCAGGTTACAATTGCACAAGTAAGGGATACCCATCATTACACATTGGTATATCGGGACATATGAGAAGCAGCCAAAGTCGCAACAGCGGGTTCAACTGGCAGGTGGGGGAAGCCAGCAGTCCTAAAACATGCCCAGGTCTTAGAGTTAAATGTTTCAAATGGAACCAGAGGAAACCTGTTTGGTACCAGTGTCCTCTGAGACAAGGTGGAGGACAAAAGCCCCAGGAGGCAATAAGATAGGGTAGTATTACAGCAGTGATGGATTGTCAGGATACAACAGTTGCACTAAACTATCACAAGAGTCTGTACCCTATCTTGTTGGATGGGAAAGGCTGCTGTCAAGAGGGATACATTATCATATGGAGATTGTTTAAATAGAGAAGGAAGGCCAGGGAAAAGTAGGTGGCACTGTTTGATCTCCCAGTGGATGTTTAATTGGAAATTGTTTTGATAATGCTGTACATTGTGTACACGTGGTTACATGTGGCCTGACTTGGAAGCAAGCACATGGGGAAAACATAGAGGGGGGAACAGACAGTACCTACACTTCCAATTGTGGCTGGTAAGTTGGTTATTTCAGGAGAGGAGCTAGTTAATATCAGTGAGCCTGAATCCAAAACATAGCTGTTAAAAGGAACTGGGCTTTCATTATAAAGTGTTTCTTCAGTGGTAGAAGTAGGGAGTAGTAGCAAACCTGAATTTGAGACACTAGTCTAAGAAGATGCAATAGTTTGTTTGGATGGGGAACTGTGGAGGGTCACAACGAAAGAGTTGAGAGAAGCTTAGAACATAGACCCTACTTTAATTTTGTAGGACTTAAGGGAGCTAGCCAAAGAGGTTCCTTATCCGCAAGGGCAGAGGGAATTTGCATACTGGTATGTACTCTGGGACAAAGTTCAGAGAATCGATTCCTGAAGGCAGAACAGAGGGGGGGAAAGTGGTACAGCAAATAGTAATATGAAGGTCCTATAGATATGTACTTCTAGCCATAACCCACAATCTTCCCTTTTCAGGCCATATGGGCATAAAGTGAAGACAAAGAAGCCTAATGCAGAATTTCTATTGGCAAAGTATTGCAACGGATGTAGAGAAGTCCTGCAAGACATATGAGCATTGCCCAAGGGTTGATAAAACAGGAGATAAAACTAAAGCTGCTTTGATGTCTTTGTGCTCAAAAAAAAAATATTTGTCAGAGAATAGCTGTGGATATTGTGGAGCTTCTTAGTACCCCAAGCTTCAAAGGTAAGAGGTATTTCTGGTGATAGTATATTACACTACTAGATATCCTGAAGTTGTGGTTATGTCCTATGTTCATGTAAAGAAGGTGGTGAATGCCCTGTTAGAGATTTTCCGCAGGGTACATTTCCTAAGAGAAATACTGATAGAGGTGCTAATTTCATGTCCGATCAGCTGGTCAGTCTGTGAAACCATTTTGAGAAGAAGTATTTAAAGATCACCCCTACCAACCATAGACCAGGTGAAATGATAAATGTTTGCTACTTCCCTCTACTTCTGTCTTTCAACTCAATAAAACTGTGTCTATTTACTCCATTAACATCCACAGCATTCTTAACAAAATATTAGCATTTCACTCCTGGATAGCTCAATACTCCCCCAGCATAATCTCACTATCTGAAACTTGGCTGAAACCACAAAACACAGACAATGAATTCCCCCCCCCCCCCCCCCAGCTACAACATCTTACACCTTGACAGAACTCATAAAAAGGTGGTGAGATAGCTATTATGTATTGAGACCTCCTAGCCATATCCCCCCTAACCAACCCACTTCCTTCATTTCACCCGGCTGAACTTATCATTGCTAAGTGTAAAATTAACAAGTACAAAACCCTTATAATACTTGCTGTCTATATATGCCATGGAGACAACATACCCTTACTAAAACAAATTTGTCTTTGGTTGGCTAACAATATACTTAATGAAAATGTTATTCTTGGAGACGTTAATATCAATTGGCTTGCTGTCTCCTCTAGCTCCTCTACCACCAGCATACACCTCTGTGGTTACACCCAGCTTATCTCTTCTCCAACTTTTCTCCACAAACCTACAAACTCCAGCTCCATCCTCAACTGGATACTTGTCTCTTATCCTAACCTCTATCATCACCCTGAATCCCTGCCAGACTCAGTGATCCGTCTGCCATACGAGTCCAAAGGTCTTCCCCTCACCTCCCTAGACCTCACAAATTTAAAGAATGCCATAAGCTAACCAACTACAACCCTGAGAGTTTCAACTACCATCTCTCTGCAATTGACTGGTCCTTCCTCTTTCACCTCTCTTTAGACGAAGCTGTTCTCTAATTCAGCTCTATCTTCGTAACCACTTATAACTCCCTAGCCCCCCACCCCCCACCCCCAGAACTGTCAGGTTCAGTTCTGGCTGTTCATCTTGGCTTACCGAGTCTACCTGTTCTATCATCCAAAACAGAGATTCTGCATGGAAACTTTGAACAAAAACAAAATCACTCACTCATTTGCAAAAATATAGGGAACTCCGTAACCTGGCCAAAAAAAAACACATAAACATTGATAAAAAAAATCTTCTGCCACATCTCCCTAATCACAGGATCTAGAAATCCCAAGCAATTCTGTAATTCTGTTAACCAAATTCCCCACCCCGGTAACCCTTCTACACCCAATCCCTGCCCCAATAACTCTCCCCAAGAAACTGCTATCACCCAATAACTCTCCCCAAGAAACTGCTATCATCTTCAATACCTACTTAATTGATACCATTAGCAAAGTTATGTCAACTTCCAATCCAACTAATCACTCACCTCCCACCAACCCCCTACCACAACATTTTCCTTGCACACTAAATCCCGTCCCCACTAGCTATATTAAAAACCTTCTTCAAAAACTTAACGTTTTTATGTTCCACATCAGTTGTCAACTTGCCATCTCTCTTCCTAAAGGCTGCCCCCAGTTCCATAGCATACCCAGTCTCCGTCCTCATTAATTATTCAATCTCTGAATCTACTGTTCCAACTCTTTGGAAGAAATTCCACATCATACCTATCCACAACGGTGGAAACTCAGTCGAACTATCCAACTATCACCCTATTACCATACTTTCCTCCCTAAAATTCCTGAACACTGTGTGCACAACAAATTCTGTCTTATCTCACTCAAGGAAGCTTCATCATCCCTACCCAGCATGGCTTCCGTCCCCACGACAGCACCACTACCACTCTCATCTCCTTACTAACTCCATCTCCCTAGCCAGAGACATTAATAAGCTAGTGATCACCTCTTCTTAGACCTTTCCAATGCTTTTGACACTCTCTCCCACCCCATCTTCCTCTCTAAACTTGCTCAACTAAACCTCTCCCCCACAACTATCTCATGGTTTGTAAGCTACCTCTCTAACCGACAGCAAACTGTCAGATTGCTCACTAGTCAGTGTCCCTTTCTCCTCATAAAATGGGAGTCCCACAAGGCTCTATTCTAGGCACCTTCCCTTTAACATTTTTACTAACCAGCTCCATACATCCTGTCCTCAGTCATCCCTCATACAGTATGCAGATGACTCCACTATCATCACCATTGCAGACAACCCTTCTGACCTGCACACCCTCACTCAGTCCTCTTTTAATATTACTGAATCTTTGCTTACTGACAACCAACTCATACTGAACCTCAAAAAGACAAAGCTCCTCCTATTCCTACCCAAATATCTCAACCATCTTAAATCCTCTTTCACCATCTCTTCCCTTAATAACGCCACTATCTCAACCGAATCCCACACAAATCTCCTTGGAGTAATCATTGATGACCAACTTAAATTCAGTCTCCTTGTACACCACTGTAAAAAGAAAACCCACCAAAAACTTGGCATACTCTACAAAAACCAAAGGTTCCTCACCCCAACTCCAGAATCTCACTTACGCAAGCTTATATCCTACTTAAACTCTTCTACTGCTGTAAAATCCTTACTAATCTACAATCCTCTCTGCTATCTAAACTCAAAATCACATACAACAAAGTAGCTAGATTTGCAGCTAACATGCCACCTAAGTCACACCACTGTCGTGCTCTTCAACCACTCACTTGGTTAGAATTTCCTACCCAACTCTTACTTACTCAACTACCCATCATCTACTCTATTCTTAACAAACCATCTTCCTGCTGTAGCATATCCTTTCTTCTCCCTCTGTAACCCACTATGCTTCCTCAGAAGCTCAGACCAAGGTCTATTACAGATACTTAAACCCAAAAAAAATCACTAAGACAAAACCTGTATAAATACAATCCTGCTCTAGCATGGAATAAGCTTCCCATGTCCTTTAGAACTATCACCCATGCACTTGTTTTCAAGACATGCTGCAAAAACTCACCTTTTCGGCACTTGGAAATGTAACTGCAATCACCCCACTTAAATCTTCCTTTCCCTCTTTCCTGCTTCACTGGTATCTCCCCTCCCCATTATCACTTACCACTTATTCCTCCTGCTTTTTACAATCTATAACCCTATGCCCCCTGTATTATGATACTAATTTTTCTCTCTCTCTTATATCTGTCTCTCTTATCCCCCTTACACTGTTGCTCGTCACACTTACCTCTATGTATCTAGCACTAGACGCTCAATAATATCTTCTGCTATCTGCCACTTTGTTCTTACTAACCACCTCAGTACTCACTACTAATTAGTTTGCCCCTGTTGCACAGTTCTTTAATATATCCTATTTTCGTTCACCTGTTTAAATTATTGTTCATACTTCTTACTGTATTTATTTTATTTTACATTACTTCCGAAAGCAGTGCTGTGAATTTATTACTTGTAAAATTTAAACTGTGAATTTCTGTATTACTTGTATAATTTGTACTTTGGAGCTTTTCTCCCTGGCCCTCCACTGAAGAAGGGCGCAAACTCAGACAGACTAACCCGGTCAACAGATGTCAAATAAGTACATTTTACTGTATTTCACAATCTGCTCTTCTGTTTTAAAACTCAGTAGCCACCATCTACTTACCACCATTCTCTTGTACCTTATAAACTACTCTTTGCACCTATATCACCCAAGTTAGTAATCTATGAACACTGTGTATAAGCCTAAACCTAGAAACCAATGTTAATAATTTACCCAGGCAGTGAGGGCAAAAGTGTGGAGAAAGAAAAGTCTGGAATGACTGGACAGACCGGGCCAGAAAGTATTCTTTTAGGCAGAAATGGATGTGTTTATTCCCGTTAGACACATTAAACTGCAGGTGGCAGAGGAAGATCCTTTCAATGTTGTGAGAAAGGTAAGTGATGTTAACTCTACCATGTTAACATGATGAAGTTTTACTGTTTTAGAGTGAAGCTAGTAGTCAGTATCTGCAGTGAGTTACAGGAAGAATCGGAGGGGGACGTTATGATAGACCTCATGGAGGCTCTGTTTGATATCTCAGTGGGTTAGGTAGCCCTTTCACAGCCATTTTCTTCTACTTAGAGTCAGGAAATCTGAGCAATGCTACAGGAATGAACATAGGGACCCAGATACCCCATCATTCAGGGACCCTATAAGGTGCCTGAATTGGTAAGGCAAGCCCTGATAAAGGAATTGCAAGAGATGCTGTAATCCAGGAGACTGACAATCTGTGGGCCTCACCACTGATGCTGGTACTAGAGAAAGATGATAGCACCAGCTTCTGTGTTAACTATAGGAAACTGAATAGTCAGATACAATCAGATACTTACCCATTGCTCAAGACCAGCAAAGTCACTAAGGAGCTGGTTGGGTGCAAGTATCTACTGTTACCCTGACCAAGGATTACTTCCAGGTACTTTTGACATCTGCAACAAAGAAAGGTCATCTTGTGGGTTGTATGTGTTCAGAGAGATGCTCTTTAGGATGAGAAATACCCCAGGAACCTTTCAAAGATTTTTAGTTTGCATCTCAGCAGGAGTTGGAGACTATGCTCTTACTTAACTGAATGATATTGCAATCCATAGCTGTTTCTTGCAAGTGCATACTCAGCATTTTAGAGAGGTGTTGGGCACATTAAAAAAGGCAGGTTTACTACTAAAGCCAGCACGTATCAGGTGGGAATGGCATAGTGTCTTATTTTGGTTATACAGAAGGTGGTGGAAAGATTCTACCAGAGCCTGCTGATGTGGAAGTTATTCCATCAAGGCTTAATGTACTACCAAGGATGTAAATTCAGATAGCTTTTTAGGACTAGGAATTGAGCATTGTACCGGAGGAATGCATTTTATCCCCAATGTTATTTTTTTGAGGGTGTCTTGAGAAAATGTGAGGTCTGGGGGGAAGGTGTGAGGGTCATATGTAAATATGCCACTATTTTTTGAATCATAATGCAACTGACATGACTTGCACTTACATTTTGTAAACCCTGCAGCAGATAAAATAAAATGTGATTTAGTTTGGAATATGTGTTTCAAGTGGCATGGAAATATGTATATATTTGTGATCTTTTTATTGAAGTTGTAGATCTCTGCTAACAGGAGCCACATCAGTTATATGTAAAATTTGAAAATGTAATTGATCTGCCCTTTAGATAAAAGATCTGGCCGTTCCCAGACAGGAGGCCAAGGGCCAGAAAAATGCAGTTAAAAAAATCTTCAGATGGATAGCTGAAGCAAGAGCAAGTAAACAGTCTGATTAGTATATATATGTGAAAACATGCTTCTGTATGACAAAGATATAACTCAGAGAAATTGCGAGAGAATAGGAGGATGAGAAGTACTACCTGGGGCTGTCCACACTTTTGACTTTTGCAGTTGTCTATGCTTACATTTTGGAAATTCAGTTATTGCAGCGTATTGCTCTGTAATTCTCTTAGATAAGAATAGCTAGGAAAAAAGAATAGCTGGCGGTAGATGTAAAAATATTATTTTCAAAAATATTTTCTGTCTTTGTATGCAGTTTATTATTTCTGTGTATATTTGTCAATAACTCATTCTTTTCTAAGTAAAGTGTTTTTATTCTTTCATTTTGTGACTGGTCATTTTTTATGTATATACTAATTGCTAAACAAATATTTATTATAAAAGGGTGACAGCTTGCTGTCATCCACCTTCATTGGCTAGACTGTTCTGCACATATTATTATTTGTGTTTATAATTGGCTTATTAATAGCAGTAAAATAAAAACTGGGGAGGTCACCAGCCTGATAATCTGGATTGATAGTAGTTTACTGCTGTGAACCAGAACAAAAGGCTGTGATGTTAGAGAATGTTATCAGCCTTCCCTGGAACTTAATATTTGTGTGTGTGTGGGGGGGGTCTCTGTAGGAGTTTATTTAAAAGAGCATTTACTGTGGCAAGTGAGCACTTGAAGGCATTGAAAGAGAATGGGGGTAAGAAAAGGGTCTGAGGAGCTAGGCAAAAGACACTGCTCATTAATGTGCTGAGTGTGGAGCACATTTATGGGTGTGGATGGTGAAGGCCCCATACTTGTGGGGTAGTGCATATTTCCAAAATGCTGTCATGGTCAGGCTGCACTTGATGTAATTGAGACGATAATCCTCCTCACACAAAACTTGTAACAAGTAAACCAACGAACCTTGGATCCTGGTGAAGAATAATCCTTTATTAAAAAGCACCAACAATTCCGCACACAATAGTTGAAACAAACAGCAAGGACAGTCCTTGCTGTTTGTTTCAACTATTGTGTGCGGAATTGTTGGTGCTTTTTAATAAAGGATTATTCTTCACCAGGATCCAAGGTTCGTTGGTTTACTTGTTGCACTTGATGTAATTATTTATGATTCTTACTAGTGTGTATTTTATCCACTTTAATCTTCTTGGCTGCAGTGGTGCAACTCGAGACTGTACCCTGATGGACATTCACATTGGTTGGCACTGGTGGGATTCAGACCAGATCTGACAGTATAACACTTACAGTGGTGTCCAGTGCTGGGATTCCATCTGTCCTTTCAATCCAACATCCATTACAGTCCCTGCAGACAACCATTCAAAGACTGAAATATGGGGCAAGTACAGCTATCTACCAAGTTTATACAAGACCAGTCTGGCCCAGTCATGAATCATTGACTATAACTCCCTGTAGGTTTTCACTGGGGTAATTTCAGCAATGATGTGAACCCCACACGCAGGTTCATAGCCTTAAACTCATCCTTCTCAGTTGGCTCACTGGTACCTAGTATCTAAGCCAGTATGCAAACCCAGGGTCTGTTCTATTTCAGGGAAATTACCTGATCTGAAGTAGTTTACTTCATTTGGTCTTCAACCTCTGGGTACCGGATCCGCATCAGATCTGAACCGGCAAATTCACTAGCATCTGCTCCAAGCTCCTCCCCTTACCCATAATACACCTCCACTACCTTCCAACCCCCAAATCTTGTTTGCCGCAGCTTGTCTGAAGCATCGTGATCATCTGAGCTCCGAGTTAGTGAGTGGGTTTTTTGCTTTTTAAGCAGTTTTTTTCTAAAAATTTCAGTGTTCGATGTTTAGTGTAGGTTCCCTCTCCTCCTCCCCTTGCTGGTGCGTCATGTATTAGAAAATTTCCTGTAGTCTTTAGAGTTAGTGTGTATTGCTTCCCCTCCTTCCTCAGTGTTCTGTGTGCCTTGAGTGTGTGGTGAGTGGTTTTTGAGTGGGAAACGGGTAACTTTTTTCTTCTCCTTTTCCTTCTCTAGGGTGAATTTTTTCTTGTGTAGAGACATGGCTGACCCCCAAGCCTGTCTTCAAAAGGTGCACTGAGTGTGGTTATAAATTGTCTCCTGCAGATGGCCATACTCTTTATGTGATGTGCTTGGGCGTTGCCCATTTGAGTACGGATTGTACTATCTGCGCGGGTTTTAACCCGTGCACTATAAAGGACAGGAACGTTAAGTTGGCCCTAAAAGGCCTTCTACCCACTTCTGAGGTGGCTGCCTTGTCCACTGCTTCAGTCCCAGGCTGGGACTCAACCTTCCATTTCTAAGCCTGGGGAAGTGGAGCGGAAAAGGGGCAGAGAGAAGGAGAGAGAGCACAAATCAGCCAAAGCAGAGAAACGCAAGAGGTCTCAGGATCTTCCTTTTACTCCCACCAAAAGTCAGGCTAGGATACGTGACTCTCCTCAGCTCCAATCTCCGAGATTTTCCCTGGAGCCGGAGGAGACATTTCCTCCATCTAGGGCCTCGGTTCTTCAACCCACCAGGTCGGAGTCCGTGGACTCGTCGAGATCCACGCGTAGCTTATCGGAAGTTGACATGGATAAAATGATGAGGAGGTTCATTCGTATTCAGATCTAGATGGGGGTCTTGCCAGCCCCCTCTCTGTCTGGAGGGGGAAGCTTGCTTCCCTTTTTCACACCAATTTCTCATTCTCTGATCCATCCACCTGGTTTGGAGTACTCTGATCCAAGGATGGCCTTAGGGGGTCGGCACCAATGGTACATGTCTCCTCGATGTCGGCAGCTGCCTGGAGCATGTCGGATCCAACCAGTTCAGATCCGAACGGCTCTTGGAGCCGGAGCTTGGGTGTCGGGTCTGAGGGTGCGGAACTTTTTTCATCGGCTCTGGCATTGTCAGGCCAAGTTCCCTCCCTCAAAGCTCCGTCCACTTCAGGCCCAGCTCCAATTCTCACATTTGATGTGGGGAGAGCGGCTTCCTTATTGGTACCACAGGAGGCTCGTTCTCCCTTGACGTGGTAGAAAGGGTTCTCTCCACTGGATCGAGACCCTTGACTATTTCCTCGGATTCCGCCCCAACCCCCCTCGGCTCTGTCTACGAATCCCATCATTTTACCAGAGGGACAGCCCATGCCCCAGGCAGTTCCCCCTGAGGAACAAGTGGCTTGCAAGTTCCCCTCGGAGAGCCCCACCGGAGACATGCCTTGCAAGCATACATGTAAGAGGAGGCACTTGGACCCCCCCCATATTCAGATCCAGATGGGGGGTCTTGCCAGCCCCCTCTCTGTCTGGAGGGGGAAGCTTGCTTCCCTTTTTCACACCAATTTCTCATTCTCTGATCCATCCACCTGGTTTGGAATACTCTGATCCGAGGATGGCCTTAGTCAGGGGGTCGGCACCGATGGTACATGTCTCCTCGATGTCGACAGCTGCCTGGAGCATGTCGGATCCAACGAGTTCAGATCCGAGCGGCTCTTGGAGCCGGAGCTTGGGTGTCGGGTCTGAGGGTGCAGAACCTTTTTCATCGGCTCTGGCATTGTCGGGCCAAGTTCCCTCCCTCAAAGCTCCGTCCACTTCAGGCCCAGCTCCAATTCTCACATTTGATGTGGGGAGAGCGGCTTCCTTATTGATACCACAGGAGGTTCGTTCTCCCTTGACGTGGTAGAAAGGGTTCTCTCCACTGGATCGAGACCCTTGACTATTTCCTCGGATTCCGCCCCAACCCCCCCTCGGCTCTGTCTACGAATCCCATCATTTTACCAGAGGGACAGCCCATGCTCAAGGAGCCCCAGGCAGTTCCCACTGAGGAACAAGTGGCTTGCAAGTTCCCCTCGGAGAGCCCCACCGGAGACATGCCTTGCAAGCATACATGTAAGAGGATGCACTTGGACCCCCCCCCCCCGAGTCCCTTACCAAGGACACGGATTTGGATGATGAGGAAGGTTCCCCCAGATTAACTCCCAAGGATGTCTCTTTTGGAGACATCATGGAAATCCTACGCCAGCGGGGAGGTTGGTCCGCCTCCAAACCTTCTTCTGATGAATCCGTGTTCTTGGAGGCTTTCGGCATGGGCCCATCTACTTCCTGGGTGTCCCCTCCCGCAGATCCCCTGGTGGACCTGGTCACCTCACGGGCCTGGAAGGAGCCAGATACCGTGGAACCAATCCCTAAACGTCCGCATAAGATCTTGAGTCCACCATCAGATAGACCAGCGTGGAACAAGGGTTCCCCCGTAGACACTATGGTGCTAGCAGCAGCCGCAAAAAAGGAACTAGCCCAAGAGAGTTCCTCGGTTCATCACCCTGACCGAGAGTCTCGGATGATGGACCGCTTAGGGAAGCGGGTTTATGCGTCAGCAACCTTTTCCATCAGGGTGCTGAACTACCTGGCCCACGTCACAAGACTCCAGGGCGACCTGGTCAAGGAGCTGGCTGAGTCTCCCCCTAAGTCTATGTTGCAGGAGGACAGAGACATGTTCTTCGAGAGGATGGTCACTTTAAAAGCAGTCTCCAACACGTCCATGCGACTCCTCTCACATGCTACTGAAGGAGCAGCTAGGGCTGCTGGGTCCAGCGTGTCCATGAAGTTCCACACCTGGCTCAGCCTATGTCAGTTTTCGGAACCTTTCAAGGTGTCGTTTGCCAACACCCCTTATGACTGCTCTACTCTTTTTGGTAAGACAGTCAAAGAGACTTTAGTCCAGAGTGAGAAGGACGGGAAGACACTGTCTGCCTTCGGAATCTGCTTCTCGAACCCTCAAAGATCCTTTTCCCGGAATCAGAGAGGGCAAAAGAAGATGTGGTTCTGAAAGTCACAGTATTCCCGGGACACTCAGGGCTCTTCTTCCCCCAGAGGCAGAGGGGGGGACAGGATAGACGCCAGCCCAGAGGCAAAGGGGGTCTGAGGAATTTTGGGTCTCAAGAATCTTTCTTGGACAGGCCCGGACAGCAACCCTGAGGGATTGCCTGACTGCGCTACTCTGGAGGCAGTCGGGGGACAATTGTCCTTGCACGTGGTGGCATGGGAGTCTGTAACAACAGACAACTGGGTGCTTCAGATCATATCCAGAGGATACTGTATCCCCTTTGTGGTTCCTCCCAAACACCTCCCAGACATGCCACCCACGCAAAGGGAAGCAGCAACACTGGAAATCTCCAAGCTGCTAGAAAAACGAGCCATCGAACCTGTCCCCCAGATCAGTCCGGATCGTGCATCTACTCCAGGTTCTTTTTGGTGCCAAAGAAAATGGGGGACTTAAGGCCCATTCTGGACCTCTGTACCCTGAACCTGTCAGTTGCCAAAGAGAAATTCCAGATGGTCACACTACAGTCCATCATGCCGTATCTGCAAGAGAGTGACTGGATGTGCTCGTTAGACCTCCAGGATGCCTACTATCACATAAAGATGCACAGAAGCTCAAGGAGGTTCCTCCGCTTCCGGCTAGGAGTCAATCATTGCTTATTTCGAGCCCTACCCCTCACCACAGCCCCCAGGGTGTTCACCAAAGTGATGGAGGTAGTAGCAGCTCATCTGAGGCTTCAGGGGATTCAGGTCTATCCATACCTGGATGATTGGCTCTTCACTGCTCCCACCAGGCATCTGCTTTCTCAAACCAGGGATTATTTCTTAAAGCTTGGTCTTCAGTTGGGGATTACAATCAACGCATCCAAATCACTTCTACATCCTGTCCAGGTGATAGACTACATTGGGGCAAGGATAGACACACTACAGTGTAAAGCCTTCCTGACCACAGAGAGAGTACAAAACCTGCAGACGCATGTCTCCCTGATCTACCATTCTCATCTTCCCTCGGCAGAATCAGTGTTGAGGGCCTTAGGTTCATTGGCAGCGACCGTAACGTTTCTTCTGTGCACCCAGTTACATATGCAAGTACTAAAGTGGACACTAGTAGTACAATGGTCCCTGCTGGAACTTCCATTATTGTATCCAGTACACCTTAGTTGAGTCTGCCGGTCATCCCTTCTGTGGTGGATGTGCTCTCTGGAAATCTTGGAAGGACAACCTTTTGTTCCAGCCCCTGTCCAAGCCACAGTGACCACGGATGCCTCTCAACTTGGGTGGGGAGGGGCATTGTTTGGTCAGGACAGTCCAAGGCCTGTGGCCCTCTGTCGAGACCAGTTTGCACATAAACGTTCTAGAGATGAGGGCGGTCCTTTTGGCGCTGCAGGCCCTTCATGCCTTTCTTCCTCTGGGAACCATTGCAGTTCAATCAGACAACGTATCAGTGGTCTGGTACGGCAACAAACAGGGAGGGACCAGATCTTACCCCTTTGTCGCGAGGCCATGAAAGTGTGGGAATGGGTGATCTCCACTGGTTGCTTTCTCATAGCAACGCACATTCCGGGACGGTCCAACGTTCTAGCGGACAGGTTAAGTCGGACTATTCTGATGCCTTACAAGTGGTCTCTGAATCAGATCTTTCTGGAGAGGGGGGGTCAGCCTTGCCGCGATCTCTTCACATCTCCTTCAAACGTAAAGTACAGCGAATGTTTCGCTCTGAACCCCCTGCCGTGGGAGTCCCCCAGAGATGCTCTAGTCCATGCTTGTCCTCTCGGTCTTCTGTATGCTTACCCCCCAGTACCTCTTATTCCGAGGTTCCTACAGATAGCTCGTCAACTGGGGAGCAAAGTGATCCTCATTGGCCCATTTTGGCCTCGTCAGGTATGGCTTCCCTTCGTTTGGTCTCATCTTCTGGCCTTGGATCTTGGATCCCATTCATGATCTGATTTTACATCCCATCGGGGGTTCCTTATCTGAACCTGAACAGTTTGAAGCTCACGGCTTGGCTGCTCCAGTTCCCATGATCGCTAGACTCCTGGATTATCCTGTTCAGTTAGGTCTGTTCTGGTGGCAGCTCATAAGTCTTCAACCAGGAAGATTTATCGCAGCAAATGGAAATGTTTTTCCTCTTGGGCTTCTCAAAGGAGTTTAGATCCTTTCACGGCTCTTATTTCTGCCATTCTTGACTTCCTAGCCAATATTTTTCAACAAGGAGCAAGCTCTTCTACCAACAAAGTTCAATTACCTGCCATCTCTCATTTTCATATGGGTGAGAATTCTGCTTTCCTGGCCTCTTCCAGACTGTGTAAAAAGGTACTTTCCTGTTACGCCTCCCGGTCAAGGATCCTATTCCTCCATGGGACCTTGATATGGTTCTTTCAAGCTTTGGTTGCTCTGCCTTTTGAACCTGCTTCAACCACTGATCTTAAGTTCTTATCTTGGAAGACAGCATTCCTGGTAGCTATCACCTCTGCTAAAAGGGTTTAAGATCTGTAAGCTTTGTCCATTAAAGTTCCATATATGATTTTCCATAAAAATAGGGTTTCCCTTCGGACCAATCCGTCTTTTCTTCCTAAGGTTGCATCACAAGTTAACATCAATCAGACAATTAATTTACCTGTTTTCTTCCCAAATTTTGCTAACAAAATGGAATACAAACTCCACTTGGATGTTCATAGACGGTTGCAATTTTATTTACACAGGACTAAAAACTTTCGTAAATCTGATCAATTGTTTGTGTCCTTCCTTAAACCCTTTTTGGGTAAACCTTTCTCCAGGGTCACTATTGCTAGGTGGATTTCCTTGTGCATCCTTCAGGTCTATAAGGATAAAGGTGCGTCTCCTCCGGGTCAGGTGAAAGCTCATTCCACTAGGTCGATGGCTACTTTTGCAGCCTTTTGGTCTAGAGTCTCATTGGATGATTTTTGTTCTCCAGCTACTTGGTCCTCATCTCATACCTTTATTTCTCACTACAAATTGGATTTGACCTCCAGAAGGAGAGCATCCTTTGGTTCTGCAGTGCTCCAGAATATCCTTCCAGGAGGGCCACCCAGGAGTTTAGTAGCTGTGGACTCTGTCCCACAGGTTGAAGACCAAATGAAGTAAACTACTTCAGATAAAGAAGTTATGTACTCACCATAACGTTCCATCTGAGTAGTTCTACTTCATTTGTCTTCAACCGTCTCTCCCTCCTTTTCCCTGACCTAATCATATGAACAGCATGTTGGCTGCAGTTTTAGGTCATAAAGTATTCTTCGGGTCGGGTTCTCCGTATAAGGCTCAGCAAACTCGATCTGGGGGTTGGAAGGTAGTGGAGGTGTATTATGGGTAAGGGGAGGAGCTCAGAGCAGATGCTAGCGAATTTGCCGGCTCGGATCCGATACAGATCCGGTACCCACAGGTTGAAGACAGATGAAGTAGAACTACTCAGATGGAATGTTATGGTGAGTAAATAACTTCTTTTTTCATTCCAACAAGTTGACTCTATTTTATGAATCTAAACAGAAAAATGGCAATTCTGTACTGTGATACATCTTATTACTGTATTGCTTACCTTTGCCCTGGCACACTGAAATTAGAATCTGCTTCTGTAATGTAATATACCTGCTAAGCACTTACTTTATATAAAAGCTGGCTTTGAGGTGAGCCGATGGAGTTGGGGGGGGGGGGGTTGACAATATTCATTTTCTTTTTTTAAAAAGACCATTAGCTTGTGTAGTAGAGAAGGGAGATTGTGTAAGATCCAGGTGGGTAAGGTTACAAGTGAGCTTGTACCAGCTCACCCATCCTAGAGTGTAGGGCATGGTGATTTCTGATCAGCAGTGACTTCATGGCACCAAAATATCCAAGAGAGGATACCCTAACTCTCTATTACCTATCCCTCCTGTAACTTCAAAATCAGTGCCACAGATCCAGGAGCCAGTATCACTACCAGTAATGATTGCATAGACTATGAGGTCTTTAAAGCCATATCTCAAATGTCAGCAGCTAACCAGCTACTTCCTGGTGATCTTTTGCAGTCTCTAGTACTTAAAATTGTTTCCCAAAATGGTCACTTCATCCACTGATCTGGAGCTCTCATTTAAAAAATGCCTCTTCAAAAATGAGACACCATGAATGTCTCCTTGACCTGCAATGGAAGATCCTGATGATGGAGAGGGTGCCGGTTCACCAGTATTGCTACTAAAGGACCCCAGGTTTGAGGAGGAGTAGTGCTACATGGTACAAGAGGAAAGGGATGGCATACAGACCCCATGCTATCACCACAGAGAGGTTGCATAGCTGCAGATTCATGCTTCATTCTTCCTGGGTGTTCCCTCCAGTGGATATTTTAAAGAATGCTACAAGAGTTGCCTGGTATAACCCATCCATAGTAGCACCAGTGCTCTGGAAGGTAGGTAGGATATTCTAGCCCACTAAAGATGCACAATCTGTATGGAGACCTCCAAAGCTTTCCCCACAGTTTCAGTGGCAGCTCTGTAAAAGGCTGCTACTTTTCAGATTCCTGGTGTCTGTCTCCTGATGGAGGAACGAGGGTACTGTACAGATTTGGGTAGTGTCAGTCTGAATCCATTACTGTTTCCGTGCAGCACTGAGCTTATTGAGTAGTATGGCATATCAGAGGGAGCTCTCTGAATAATTGCAGATTGTGATGGAAGAGCTATGTGGTGGACTTCTGAAAAAGAAATTTAAAGTCTAGGCCACAGCTGCTTCGCATGTGGCCAACCTTATAACCCACATGATAGAAAATGTGGCAAAATGTGCAGTCAGACCCAGAGAGATTTTATAGAGGATAAAAAGTCAGCTGTCTTAGATTCCCCATTCACTGATCTGCTGTTGTTCAGGGATTAAGTAGAAAAGTCACCTTAAGGGTATGGAGTCATTCCATGAGATCTACTGGAGTTAAGTTTTGCCCTGCGAAACATTCATATACAAGGGCATAGAGTAGTAGTGTGCCACTCCTCCTACTCCTCAAACCTGGGGTCCTTTAATGGTGATACTGGTGAATGAGTACACTCATCATCATCAGGATCTTCCAACAGAGGTCAAGGAGACATTCATAGTGTCTCATTTTTGAAGTGGCTTCTTGTTTTTTGATGACAGCTCCTGATCAGTGGATGAAGCAACTATCTTGGGAGAAACTTTTAAGTACTAGAGATTGCAAAAGATCACTAGGGAGTAGCTAGTTACCTTTTGCAGTTTTCTTGTGGACCAAACAGAACCATCAGGCAAATGCTGGGAGAGGTCAGCTTCTACAAGGCCAGTTGTTGCACAATTGCCCAACCAGAGGATCAGCAACATTCTCTGGAAGGTCCTGGTCAGACAGGGGGAAGACAGTAGCACTCATGAAACCTTCCTCAGCTTCTCCCTGCTGGAAGCAGTCAGAGATTTTATTTTGTTTTACTTTTGCACGGATCTCACTAGACTATTTGCAAACTTATTCCAGGAGAAGTAAAAACTCAGAGACTATATCATTTTAATATTTGGAAGTTCGTTTAGGGCAAGGATATCAAGAAAAGAAATTGGGCATTGATTGTATGAGACAGAATGCATTCAGGAATATATATCATGGGTGTGCATATGTATAATAGTTAAGGAGCAATGCGGCAAAAAGAAAAAGTGTACAAGTAAAAGGAATGTAACACAAATTGCACTCTGCAGGATGCAAAAAAAAGGTTAAAGTAATACATTGCATTAAAAACTGTTTGTATATAACACTTTACGGACAGAAGTAAGGATTACATAAAATTGTCTGTGTACACCACAGTCCATAGAGAATAATACATTAAGATGAATCTTGTTGATGTGTTTTTTATTTTTGGGAAGCTAGTAGTTGGGTATTCAGGTAAGTAAGGGCTGATAATTTGGATCACATCTATAGCTGTGCTCACCTGTATTTGCCCTTAGCAATAAAAGCAAATGTATTCAATTCGGAGTTAGGGATGAAGTACACAAGTGTTTATTGTACAGCATATCTTATATGTTCTTGTGTTGTGGGTGTGCAATTAAGAAGTTAAAAAGTGTTTGCATCTAGGATAGATGTGATGAGTAGTAGAGTTTGGGCTATTTATTGTTGCAAAAGCATTTATAAGTACTTGATTTTTGAAGGTGTTTTTAAACGTTTTCCTAAAGATGTTGGAATGTTTTTTAAAGGATATAGGGAGGGTTCCCTGAGTTTAGAGACTAGGATGGAAAAACTGCAGTCACTGATAGAATGTTTGTTTTGTACAGTCTGGAGAGAGGGGTGTTGGGAGTTGAGGAACAGAATCTCTGTTTGTGTTGTCTAACTTGTTAATCTACTGGTGACATGGTTGAATGTTTCTTTTTTGAGTGTTAGGGACCTTTGGAGGAAGTCTACATATTGTTTTATTGGGACCTATGATTAAAGGTTATAGTGGTACATCGTTGCTTTGGGGAGAGGCTATTGAACCTGCAGATTTTTCTGGTAGTTACTTGCAGGGCTTTATTTATTTATTTAATTTATGTATTTATTTATTTATTTATTTTGTGATTTGTTTTCAGTAACAGAAGCTTTTACTCAAGTTGGGCCACGAGAACACCTTTCATAACATTTCTGCTTTCTGAGCTTAGGAAATGTAATATTCTCCATTCCCAGAAAAGGAGTTTATTTTTCCTTTAATCATCTCCGTATGGTGTTGGAAGTTCAGTATTTGACCAAAGATGCCAAGGTGGAAAAAGGTCTAACTAGTTTCAGTGGAAAGCAATGATTAAATTTGAACTTCCCATTCTATATATAACCTTTTTTTTTTCAAAACAGGTTTATTGTTTTAACATATAAGAGAAATATCATAACAATTTTATACAAGTAATTAAAAATAGGTATTATTATAATATTCAACAAAACAACTAAAGTATTTACAAAGACATCCACTACAATCAGATAAATTAATTAAACTAAAATACCATGCTATTGAAATTAAAATTTTTTTAACAAATTTTGTAAATTATCCCATACAATAAAATAAGATGTTTTTCTATTTGTTCTAGTCCTAATTGTGTTTATTTCCATATGGCACACTATATTCATAACATTTTTAAATTCATTGAACGAAGGAGGTGTATCTGAAATCCAATTTCTAGTTATTATTTTCCTAGCCACTGCTAGAATAGACCATAACAAGGGAAGCTTAACCTTTTAACACTTTGAGGTACAGGTGTGTTGAATAATATAAGAGATTTAGAAATAATGAAATTATCTGTAAAAAGAGCCTGCAAAAATTCATTAATTGACTTCCAGTATTCTTTCAATTTTATACAGTCATAAAACATATGAGCCCAGTCAGCATTAATTTCTACATTACATCTCTTACATATATTATCTTTATTATTTATTTTATTCATCATCAAAGGTGTATAAAAAGATCTATGTAAAAATTTCCATGTATAAAGTCTCCAGACAATGGAAGACGTAGTTCTATAAGCAGATTCCAATATATATTGTTTATCTTGTTGATTTGGTGGGTCCCCATTAATAGAAGTGAAATAATTCCAGTATGAATCTACACTGTAAAAGTTTCTTGTCTGATAACTTTATGTATGTATGAAAGTTTACCTTTATCAGAAACTTTATGTTGTAAATTTAATATCAAGTAATCAATCAGTGTTGGAATAGATTCTTTAACAGTTATAGACATTAAATCTATTTTATTAATGAGATGTTGTCTAAAGGTCTGAACCTCTAACCAGCAAGTTTCTCTTAGATCAAATTCTTGTTTTAAGAAATCTAGATTTTTAACTTTATTATCAGATATCAACTGATACCAGTACTTTAGATCATTATCTATAGCTAAATGAGTTCCTTCAGAAGTAGATGACAAAAGCATTCCCTGAGTATACATTATAGGAAATACAATAAAATTCCATTCCCTATACTTAGGGTGCATGAATATAAAGTTACGATAACTAATAATAATATTTAATGGGTAACAAACCATATGTTTAGGTGTAATAGGTGAAGTACAAAATTCCTTTAGTAACCATAACATGGAGTTATTTACAATCATATTTTTATGTGTTAAGGAGATTTTCATGAAGTGTATACTAATTAGCTCCCAATAATCTTTCCATTTTGTGACATATGACTGATCTATTAATAAAGTAATAACTTTTACAATAGAAGAGATAGTATATAAATTAAAGTCTGGAAAAGAAATACCCCCTTGAGACCAGCTATTAGTATGTTTCTTTAATGCAATCCTAGGTCTATTAGGTGCCCGTAAGAAATTTAACATTAGTGTGTTCAGTTTCTTGATAATTATTTTTGTAGGTGGAAGTATTATTGATTGTATTAAGTATAAAATCTTGGGGAATATTATCATTTTAATAATTGTAAGTCTCTCCTCCATAGTAAAAACATATTATTCCAGGTATTAAAAAGATTTTGTATATTAAGAAAACAGGTATTATAATTATTATATATAATAGATTTAATATCTTTAGATAGTATTATACCTAAATAAGTTATCTGACCTGAATTGGGTACATATTTAGTAAAATCACTAATGAGAATATTTTTCGTGTATATATAGTTAGTATTTTAGTTTTTCTTCATTGAATATTAAACCAGAAATACTTTTAAAATTCATCATGTTGTCAAATAGAGACTGTATAGAAGAATTAGATCCTGCTGATGTAATTAGAACATCATCTGCAAAAGTTGAATTTTGGATGTTGTATTTTCATCTATTTCAAAACCCTCTATGTCAGTACTGTTTCTGATCAAATTAGCCCAAGGCTCCATTACTAAAGTGAATAATAGTGGAGAAAGTGGACATCCTTGTTTTGTACCTTTAAGAATGGGTATTTTTGTGAAACATATGTTCCTACCTTAATATAAGCCAACGTTCCTTTGTATAAATGTTCAATTAGATTTACAAATGCATCCGAGAAGTTTGTGCACTTCATTAAGGTAAACAGATAGTCCCAACTTACTGAATCAAACGCTGAACTTATATCAAGACTAATAAGTGTTAAATCTTTCTTTTTCCTATTTGCAAAATCTATTAATGTTAAAGTTCTTCTTATATTTTCAAAAGTATTTCTATTTACAATGAAGCCTGTCTGATCTATATCTATAATGCCGGGAATGATTGTCTTCAATCTATCAGCAAAGATATTCATAAACATTTTATAATCAACATTAAGTAATGAGATGGGCCGATATGAAGAACATCTAGTTGGATCTTTATTAGGTTTTAAAATTGCCGAAATAAATGTATATTGCCAAGATGGGGGGTTATTAACTCAGTTTGGGCCAAAATAAAAACCTTATGTATTAATGAATATGTATTTTTAGAAAGGATTTTATATATCTCTGGTATAATACCATCATTACCCGGTGCTTTGTTTGATTTAAGCTTATTTATTTGTGTAATAACTTCTGTATATGAAATACTCTTGTCCAATAGTTTAATCTGTTGTTTATTAAGCTTTTTATTCATATTTGTGGTTATAAACTCCTTTATTTTATCTTTAGGTTCCATGTTAATATTATTATGGTTAATTTTGTGAAAGTGATTTCTAAATTCATCTAGTATTTCTGGTATACTAGAAACATTCTTCTTTTTCCTTAGAGAAAAGATTTCTTTGATATGGTTTTGTTTATTCAACCTTTTTGTTTTATTTTTAAGTCTATGTAAGTAGTATTTGGGGCTTATTGAATAAGACAAAAACTTGTATTTCTCTAAAGTTATTTTAACTTTATGAGTTAAAATTTCTTTGTATTTCTCATTTAGTTTGTTTATTTCTTCAATAACTTTCTTGTCCATAATATTTTCTTTATTATTATGTTTATAAGAGTCTAATTTACTTTGAATATCTAACAATTCCTTATCCCAAGATTTCCTTTTATTATTATACCATCTGATACTTTGTCCATATAGATATGATTTTAAGGCATCCCAAACATAAACAATGGAGACTTCAGGAGTGCTATTTATGTCTAAAAAATGTTTTACTTCTGAAAGTATATATTCTTTATAGTCTTTTAGTTGAGTTAAGTATGCTGGTATCCTTTTGATCTGAACATTATGAGTATTTTTATCATGAATTCAAAAACAATTGAATTATGATCAGATATAGGACATGAAATGATTTTGGAATTAATTAAATCTGTTACCATCTGGTTAGAAATAAAGACCCTATCTATTTTTGAATAAGTTTTGTATCTGTTAGAAAAAGGTGTATGGTAATGATTTTGAATCTATCTGATTATTAATATCATTCAAATGATAAGAATTAGCAAAATCCTTTAAATGTTTTGCATTAGATGTAATTCTTCTCTTTCCTATAGTGGTAGTATCACTTTCATGTAGTATACAATTAAAGTCACCAGCTAAAATAATATCTCCTATAGAGAATGATATGATCTTATCAAGATGATGTTTCACTGTATTAATACCAATTCCAGGTATCCAATATACATTAATTAAAGTGTAAGTCTTCCCATTAATTTGTATTGTAACCATACAAAACATTCCTTTGTCATCCTGATAAGACTTAATGGTTTTAGGAATGGGCATACTTTTATTCCATTAAATAGCCACTCCTCTTTTTTTCTGAGTGTGCTCTGAACTAACCAATACTGTATATTTGTTTGTGGCTAGTTTATCAATATCTTTTTTCAAGAGATGGGTTTCTTGGAGGAAGACTAAGTTGGCCTTATGTAAATTAATGTATCTTATTAAGCTTGCCCTTTTACATGGATTATTCAATCCATTAATGTTTAAAGAAATTCCTTTTAAAGATGTCATTTGGCATTTTTAAAACTTAAGAATCTTATGATCAAAATAACAAATAACAAGATAAGTAATGTTACATCTCCTCCTTTAGGTGTACCTTTAAATATAGCTGTATTTATTGAATCTCTTATGGGATTTCGTATAGGATTCAATTTTGTTTGTAGTGACAATGAATGTACAAAATATATTGTGGATGTCAAAACTATATACAAATAACAATGAACAAGTGAAAATAATGTAAGGATTAAACCTTGCATCCAGCCTGGAGTTGTAAACTCCAACTTAAAGTAGTATTTACCACTCAAGTTAACCCCCTACCCTAAGCAGCAGTACGTCAGCTACCACCTTATCAGTTTAATACTAGTTATATTTAACTGAAGTTAACAGTTTTCAATTGAATTATCTAGCAAGACAAGACTACACATTTGGTAAAACAGCATCATATAAACTAAAATAAACCTTTTTTTTTAAAAACTGTTCATACTACTATATACATCCATGTAATATAAAACACTTGTATTCAAATAGCATTCAAATAATCTTGATGTTAGAAATCAAGAGGAGAGAAAAATAGGTTCTAACATTCATTTAAATCAAAAACTTTGGCTAATATGATTCAGACATTACATATATTAGGATGCATCTAATTTCTGTCATGTAAATACAGTTAACAGCTTCCAAAAAAAACTTGAATTGCTTGTATATGAGCATTTACTCAAACTCATTATTGCCAATAGAATAAAATATTGTATTCATAGAAATTGTTATAAATCATATTTAAGCAGATTCTCAGAAACATTTATATACATATCTACATGCACACACATACACACACACACACACACACACACACACATATATATATATATATACATACATACACACATGCACGCACATATACACATATACACATATATATATATATATATATATATATATATATATATATATATACACATGCATACACACACACACACATACACACCTCCCTCCCTCTTACACACACGCACATACACACACACAAACACACACACACACACACACACACACACACATACACACAAACAAACACACACATACACACACACACATACACACACATACATATATATATATATATATATATATATATATATATATATATATATATATATATGATCTCACTGAGTTGTATCTTTACTGAGCACCATCTTACATTGCTGTCCCTTCAATAAATCTGTCTGCTTTATACAATATAATGCACAGCAAACACATTTTAGTAACCAGATTTTACAAACATGCTATACTACTGCTTTAAAATATATCACATGACAATTTCTTCCAGTATAGAGTTATAAAATTATTTATGCTTGTCAATCAGATGAATTAAATGAGTTATTGTAATGTATATGTTTGGGACATAGGTTTTTAATACATATTATTAATCTGCTATTCCTGTATCTGTGATGTGTCAGTGTGATATGTAGGTCAAAGGTGAGACCAGCTGCTTTCAGCTTCTCTGTGAGTTGAAGCTTTTGAAGTAGCTCATGGACACTGTGCATGAGACAGCCCACATCCCAGATTGTCTCTCTTAACATTTTGGCGGGAAACTTATTAAAAACTAGTGACAAACATTCATTTAGCAGTGTAAATGCATCTAAACATGACAAAACCTTCACAATGCATTCTACAGGTTATTACAGACTCTGTGTAAGTGAAATCAAGCCCAAAATTATTAATAAGTAACAAAACTCAACATGTTTGTCCCAACTCAACTCCTATGCGAATCTTATTATTTGCTGTGTCTATATGATCAAAAGTATTTCTATATATTAATAAAGAAAAGAAAAAGAGAGTAGAAAGTAAAAGGGTGTAAGGCAGAAATAAAAAAAATGTAAGAGAAAGCTATAAGAAGTATATACAATAGAATATTACTTACTGTTTATATTAATAGAGTTAAAAATAAAACATATTATTTACTATTATTTAGTTCTAATTATTATTAGTTAAAGCATGACAGATTATTTACAAACAAGCATAAGCAGTGTAATCAAGAAAGTATAATTAGGTAGTGTCATTCCTGTATCTGTGATGTGTCAGTGTGATATCTAGGTCAAAGGTGAGACCAGCTGCTTTCAGCTTCTCTGTGAGAATTCTGAGAGTTGAAGCTTTTGAAGTAGCTCATGGACACTGTGCATGAGACAGCCCACATCCCAGATTGTCTCTCTTAACATTTTGGCGGAAACTTATTAAAAACTAGTGACAAACATTCATTTAGCAGTGTAAATGCATCTAAACATGACAAAACCTTCACAATGCATTCTACAGGTTATTACAGACTCTATGTAAGTGAAATCAAGCCCAAAATTATTAATAAGTAACAAAACTCAACATTTTTGTCCCAACTCAACTCCTATGCAAATCTTATTATTTACTGTGTCTATATGATCAAAAGCATTTATATATATTAATAAAGAAAAGAAAAGAGAGTAGAAAGTAAAAGGGTGTAAGGCAGAAATAAAAAAAATGTAAGAGAAAGCTATAAGAAGTATATACAATACAATGTTACTTACTGTTTATATTAATAGAGTTAAAAATAAAACATATTATTTACTATTATTTAGTTCTATTTATTATTAGTTAAAGCATGACAGATTATTTACAAACAAGCATAAGCAGTGTAATCAAGAAAGTATAATTAGGAATAGCATTTGAAGAACATATAAACTTTCAGAAAGAGAAACAAGTTAAATCACAGCTTGCCATTAAGTCTCCAGCTATTTTGACTAGTTATGAAACAAAACATTTCTTTGCACACAGAGAATAACTTTGATTAAATATTTTTCAAAATATTTGTTGCTTCTTGGAAATGCAGGAACTATATTTAAAAAGATTAATAATAAAATAAAATGGTGAGAGAGAAAAAAAAACATAGTACAAATCATTTGTTTTTTAGTCTCTTCTTCTTCTCTGAAGTCTTCCACGAAGTTTCAGATGCCAGTCTCTTTAACGAAGGACTAGCCCATTCCATTTCTTCTATTTTTTCTAAAATCTTATTTTTTTTGATAAACAGTAAAGCAGAGTCTAAGTCATCGAAAATTTTAGGACCATCAGGAAGGAAGATTTTAAGCTTGGCAGGAAACAGAAGGTATGTTTTAAACTGTGCTTTTTAAAGCTCCCTTATTAGTGGCAGAAAAACTTTTCTTTTAGCTAATACCATGGAAGAATAGTCATTGTCAAAATGCACAGTTGTTTCATTAATCTTAACAGGAGCTTTAGCCCAAGCAGATTTAAGAACCATCTCTTTATCAAAAGATGATAGAAATCTAACTATAACTGATCTAGGATAGTTTTTGTTTGAGTTAGTATTAGCTATAGATCTATGTGCTCTTTCGATACCAAAAGAGAATGCTTCTGGTAAATCTAAAGTTTTAGGGAGCCATGTTGTTAAAAAGAAGTAATATTGTTACCTTCAATATTTTCTGGCAGTCCAAAAATCCTAATGTTATTGCGCCTAGATCTATTTTCCAGGTCATCCAGCTTTGTTTGTAAATGTGTATTTTGTTTCAGCAGAAACTCAATGTTGATTTCCTCTTCTTGTATTCTATTTTCCATGTCATTCACAGCTTCTTCTATGCCTGTCATCTAGATCTTCTGTTGTTGCAGGTCCATATGTAACAAGTCTATTTGTTTTGTAGTTTTTTCTATGAAAGTGTCTATTTTAGTATCCATTTTATCCATCTTAGCAGTAAGTTGCTGGACTATAATTATCAGAGACTGAAGTTCTTTCTTGATGCTGGAGTCTTGAGAATTTGTCTTACTGGAACTCATTTCAGACTGATAAACTGACAGGAAAATTTCCAAAGTAATTTCTGACAGGAATATTATTAAGATTTCCTTTCTTTTTTAGATATAGTTCAAGAACTATATAAAACAAACATATTTAGAAAGAAAATTACTTCAAAAATTATTTTTTAAGTAATTAATTCCTGTCAATGTAATGAAATTGGTGGAGCTGAAGAAATCTGCTGCTATCCTGTGTTCATCCTTGGCCACGCCGCATTTGTAGGTTTCTGAATACCGTAACTTTAGTTTTTGTAAAGTTTAGAATGAGTTCAGTTTCTGTAAAGCCAGCCATTTAGTTCTTGCATGTCTTTTCCTAGTTGCTTTGAGATAGTTTTGCAGGAGAAAGCAGATCTATAAATGATGTTATCTGTGTATAGTATTATATTAAACATGATTTGGAGGTAGAAGGTTTGTCTACTCCGAGAACGGTATATAAATGCGATAGACTGTCTTCAGTTAATATTTTTTATTGTTAAGTAAAACTTATTCATATATCACTAGATCCATATTAAACTGTGATGCACTGCACAGAAGGCCATTGTTGCAGCTGATTATACACAGTTGAAAGGACATATTTCCCAAAATGTGTTTTGCCGTTGCGTACTATGTTGTTAATTACAGTAATGAAAATAATGTGCTTCCTTACTTTTTTGCAGTCAGAAGGCGTCCTTCAAATGTAGTGATACTTTTACAGTTCTGAAACCATGGCCTTTAGTGTTATTTATTCATTCTTTGAGCCAATCCCAGTAACTGTTGCTTTCAGTTTGTGACTGACGATGTAGGCTTTATGCCTCACACAGTAACTTTATCTGTGATCCACAAGTGGGGGATTGTATCTAAAGCTTTGGCCATTTCTAGAGAAGTGGTTTGTACTGTTTTATCCTCATCCATAACCCTGGTGACCTTATCAAAGAAGTCCACCAGATTATGCAGGCAAGACCTCCCTTTGAGAAAGCCAAATTCAGTCTGGCCCAGTGTTTGGAGATTTTTCTATGTCGTCATTTATCAGGTCCGTGACAATTCTTTCCATGGCCTTGCAGATAAGAGTGGTCAAATGTATGGGTCTGTAAGTTCCCTGGGTCAGTTGATGGGGCCCCTTCTTGTGCAGCGGGGCAACTGTTGCAGTCCTCCATTCCTCTGGGACAAAGCTCATCTGGAGGCTGTGGTTAAAGAGGGTTTCTAGTGACCCTGATAGATTCTGTTTCAAGCTGTTTAAGAAGCATCCTGGAATGTTGTTGGGATGCATGGAGGCTGAGTTTTTGGCTTTAACGAGCACAGTAAGGACCCGTTCCCTCGTAATGATTGGCAGGGGGATGGTTGTGGGTATTTCTTTGGATGTGGTAGGAGGAGATGGGGGGAGAAGTTTGAAATGAACTTGTCGGCCATCAGGTTTGCTATAGTTTCAGGCTGGGTGTAAGTGTTGCTGTTCATGATTAACTCGGCACATTGCTGAGCGTTTCCCTTGAGGTTACCAACATAATTAAAAAAGCCTTATGGTTATCTTTCACCTGAGATGCTATCTTTGCCTTTTAGTTTGCTTTGGCAGATTTGAGTAGCTCTCTAATTTGTTTAGACTGGTGAGTGTCTTTTTGCACTGTTTTGTCTGTTCCTTCTTGGCTTGAAGAGTTTTTTTTTTCCCTTTTGTTGAATAACCTATTTATGTTAGGGGTCCACCAGGGTGGTTTATTTTTACCAATAATCATAGGTTTGACTTGGACAGTTACTGCCATCTGTATGCAGCTGTGTATGTGGTTGTACAGTGCTTTTGTGTACAGCACAGAGCAGATCACCATGTCATCCGGGTTTGAAGGGATCTGAGGCTAGTTTCGCATAGCGGAGAGTAGGATGAAAATTGGAGACCCTAACAAAAACTCTCACAAACATGACATGCAGAGCAAATATCACACAGAAAGCTCCCCAGTTGAGAATTTGACCAGCAAGATGAAAGTTGTGAGGAAGAAACTGCTGCTTCGCTGTAGTTTTACCTTGCAGAATGTAAAATGAAGAGTAAGTAGTAATTTTGTAATAAAAAACACAGAATAGCAGATCCAGGATGAAAATACGCAGTGTTGCCAGTCACATTTGGGAACTGTAATCCTATCACATACACCATGTTGTGGAGCTTTTGTTAGGGTCAAAGTATAAAGCTGACACTCTGTACAGAGAGTCTTCACTTACCAATTCCACTTAGTTTCGATCTGCAAAATGCTCTTGTTCCTTGAAAGCCGCTTTAGCAAGAAGTGGAAATTTACAGCACATATTTCTTTGCTATTCCATGTGCAGCCTGTAGAGTAAGCAGTTTATGTTGAGTATCCATACTTTTAACATTGTGCCCACATGGATGTTAACAAACAATAAGAACAAATGCAGATGTCATTTACATTTATAAAAGCCACTGTTTAACTATTATAATGATAGGCCAATATGGTTGTGTTTTGACCACTTATGTTTCCAAGTGATAGTAATTAGCCCTGTGCTCCAGCCTAGAAGTTCAGGGAGTCTGTTGTACTCAGTGTGAGCCAAAAGTATTGTACAAGTACAAATACTAAACATTTTAAAGCATTACACAGTCTGACATAGTCAGTTGTCTTACTGACCAAATCTTTGACACAAGACTTCATAGTGGAGTCATTCTGATTAAAGTTAATTGCTGTTCATGCAAATGCTAGGCAGGAAGAAAGGTTGTGGAGGAGACTTGTAGCACAGCTTGTACAAAAGTGGCACATGATCCTGGCTATGATGAGGTTTTTGCAATAGCTCATTTGGGTGGATGATACTTTGCATTTCTCTTAGGATGGCAAAGCGGTTAGCATTGTCACCTCACAGCAAGAGGTTCTCCAGTTCAATTCTCTGCTGGGATGCCTTCTGTGTGGAGTCTGCATGTCCTGCCTGTGTCACGTGGGTTTCCTCCCACATTTCAAAGGCATGCGGTAGGTGGATTGGACTCTAAATTGGCCATAGTTGTGAGTGTGCATATGAGTACGTGGTATGTAAGAACTACCATGGCAGGGCTAGCAGCCCAGCGGTGTGAACCTTGTTTCTAGATGGCTGTCACTGTTGAAGTGACACCCGACCCCATGTGCAACAATGGGGAAAAGTGGTTTTGGATGGATGGATACTTTGCATTTCTCCTATAGTGACAGTACAAAAGAAAGTAATCTACATCAGGTTGCTTCTCATTTTGCTTGTCTTAGAATACTTTGTAGTCATAATCTTAGTACCTTTCTTTTGGCAAAGTAATGAGCTGTCATTTCTTCCTATGTGACTAGAAGTTCGGTGCTTAAAATCTGGTTTGGTGTTCACAAGAATGTTTGTGATTTTGCTATTATTCACAGTCTTATTGCTGCACTTTAGCAAGTGGAGATATGTTGCAGTTACCCACCTGTACTAGGAAAGTGCCTGGTTAGTTTCCTCGGTGGAGTCCATTTCAGAATCTTCTTAATCATTACTGTTCCTTTCTTTGACGTTTCTGCTTGCAGTCTTGTGTTATAACCCCCTTGGCCCCAAGATGTTGCAATATCTTTACTTTTTTTTTTTTTTATCTAAATCCATCACTGTATGCTTTTTTCAGCCACACCATGGTGGAGACCATTTTATCACGTTGGGTCCTTACCACTGTGGCTACTTATTTTTAAAGTTTACCATTTACACAGAATTTTAGTGCTGCTTAGTATTTTTGAAATTTTCTACATATATTTATCAAAGGGAGAAGCTCATTATGTTGTTGCAAGCAGTTGTCAGATTGTCAAAGGATGTGGTTTGCTTGCAAAGCCAAAAATATACCAGAGGCAAGGAGCTACTGGCTGTGGTTGCACTCGCCATCTGTGGCATATTAGGGTACTGTGTCATGGAAAAAGAATATCAAGTTAAGAAGGTTAACAAGGAAGGTGCATATTTTTATAACATGTAAGCCACACTGTGATGTTCAGTTTAGTGTGTACTATGTATGATGCTAGCGATAAGAGATCTTCACAGTTCTTCCAATTCATATAGGCATGTCACCACACATACACTGGACAGGCGCACTGCTTAAGGCTACCAAATCATAGAAAAGAAGTGATCTATGATATACAAATCATCATACCTCTCAACCTGGAATCATAAAAGATCTGGACAAAGGCCCATGAAAAATAGATACAACTGGCCAAAAATTGGTACACCAAGTAACATAAAATTTGCATACACAATTATGTAACCCACCCCCTCAAATGGAATTGTGGGATACCAACTTTTAAAAGCAAATTGAAGACCAGACAAAATATTGCACACAAAATAAACAGAACAATAGTGTTTTATTTATATTACTGTTTGAACTTGTCACACTTTGAACTTGCGCAAAATTAAAATACAATTTTCTTTTATAAAAATAAAATTAACTGTTTAAGTATTATACAACACAAAATCTAACAAAGTCACATGCAGCATTGTTGACTGAGGTGTAATGCACTGCAAAATATGGTTCAGGGAGACTGGCATGTATGAATGATGCACACATATTTGAAGAACAGCAGCCAAAGCAGGGAGAATTTTGCTGGAGGGTGAGGGATGAGTCCCATTGTGTGACAGTTTTTTTCAGGAAACTGACTTCACCTCTCTAAGCAACTTAATAATTTACAACACCTTTGCCAGCCCAGGAACAGTCAAACCAGGATCTTGCAATAGAGTGGAATTAATGGGTCTATAGGGTGTCAACAGCACAGTTTTATGATCTATGAGGCTTTAAAAAAATAAAGTGGGGACAAACTATTTGTAGTCTGCATTAACAAAACACGGTTAACTGACCATTCACTTTAGGCAGCATAAAATGAAATGCAAACCATATGCAGCTGAACTTGTTTTATAGCCAGGCTCAACATAGCTATGGCTCAAGAGTGCAACCTCATGCTCCTACAGGTGTCAGGTTGCAAAAATAAAAAATAAGCCAAAGAACTGTCTACCTCCATCAGTTTACCTTGCATTTTATGAATTCTTGAAACAAAATCATCTTTTATTATAAGTGTGATGCCCGTACACTGGCCCAGCAATCAAGGAGCCTCAATCCTCACCACTAACACCAGTGGGGGGCATCCATATTGGGAAGGATAACAAGTACACACACAGTAAAGTACAGTTTCTCGTAAGAGCACACAGAGGTCACAGTCAGTTTGGGGCTGGTTTCTCCCTTTCTCTCCAGATCCCCAATAAAACTCCCCACTGGCACAGCTATAGGGTGCAGATCGCAGCCTATTGGTCAAGCTAAAACCTCCAGCACACTCTCTGTCCACCCAGTGCTTCGTGTCCCTGCCCAAGTAGCTGACACGCATACACACATACACACACACACACACACACACACACACACACACACACACACTAAGATATGAGTTATATACAAACACAGACACTCCTGGGGAAGGCTGGCACAGGTTCTCCAGCTGTGCCCCTTCCTGCCAGTCTATAAGCTAGTACCAGCTGCCACCAACCACTAATATCAGCTACTTATAAGGCCCTTACCAACAGTTGCCCAGTTTTACTGTGCAGTATTATTATCCAAATAGTAAATGTGACCATACCTCCAAACCGTCCCGAAGTACTCGTTTTTTACCAAGTTTTGGGGCTCAAATAATGGGGTGCCACGATTCCCAAGTGGCACCCTTTTGTTTCTGATTTTTTTCCCAATGTTTTGTTTCTTTCGCATTTTGTACTGATGTCATCATGCACATGATGATGTCAGCTCCTCCAGCCTGTCGGAACTGAGCTCAAGGGCTCACGTGCACACATTTCCAGCTGGCTGCTACTGTTTCAATGAATGAATGTGCGAGCGGGAAGGAAACAGCATCTAGCCGTCCATTTTTATCTTCTGTGACTGATTGGAATGCTGTTGCAAGCATGGGTATGAAACTATTACTGAATTTCTGGGTGGCTGTGGGACTACAACCTCTTTGAGCAAGACTAAGACGAAGGCTCCCGATAGGGACATATTTTAAATATTGGTTTTACAGACTTAGGAAGTTAGTTTGCGTTAATATGCGTTTTCTGAAGGATAAGGTCTGAAACGCAAATGTATGTCATTACTTAGTGACTTCAATCCTCTGCGATTTGCCAGAAAACCACAAATCCTATCAAGAATGGTAAAAAAATATGAGGCATAATCTGGACAGTTGAGACAGACGTGGAGAAGATGGAAAAAAAGTAATCCGGAAGATGTGTTTGTCATTAACTCGCATCAATGTATATCATCATGCACTGTTTCTAAGCTGCACGACTAGTTGTAGTTCTAATCACTTCTTAAGTAGTATAGATTGTAAATTTTAGAGGTGTGCAGTCATTCCCGTGTTTGAAGAAGCTGTGGCTGTCAGAGGACCTTTGTTTGATTTTTTGCTTTGGTTTGCTGCGTGAAACTTAATACGGTTCTGGTGTGTTGAACCAAAGCATTTCTAAATGGATGACGAGCCTGATAGAACTAAACACTGGGAAGGGGGCTGTGAACGGACGTGGTTAGTGTTCTTAATTAATTGATTACTGTTTTACTTTGCTCCATATAACTCTTTTATCTTTGGCTTTTGCATTGTGATAAAAATACTGTTGATCTTTTACTGTCATATAAGATCTGTGACCATTAGAAGTGCTTTTGCAATAAGGGAAGTGGCAATGTTTTTACTCCAGCCAGGGTTAATTCGAAGTAATATGAGTAGTACTAGTCACCAGGCAGTGTAAACCTTGTCTCTAGACGATTGCCACAGTTGGTGATACCCCAACTTCTTGCTCAGAAATGGGAAAAAAGGGGTTGTGGATCGATGGATTGTCCTATCTGCTGCAGGTTGATTTTTAATTTTGACAGCTCACTCACAGTTAGTGAGGACTACATATACCATTTGAGGTGTCCTGAAACGTATCAGTTTAATGTACACATACACTTCAATCATTCCTGATTTTTACTCAAATGTTAGCTCTGCCTCTGCCCCTCTTGATCCTTTGTAACTGATGACTTTTGGATTAAGGTGGTGAATTATACTTAAGTAGTCAGAAAATATATATTATTTCACACTCTAATATTCTGTTAACATTTCAAGTTACCAATACTAACGTTTTAAAAAGTGTCCCAAATTGGCCTTGATTATTTCTGGATTTGTCCCTAATTCTGATGAGGTTTGTCCTGATTCAGTTGAGAAGTATTATACACACACATGTATATAATCACTAGCAATTTTGTACTGTTATATGGGGCAACGTTAAACAGGTTTGGGGTGATGATGAAGCTGGTATGCTTGGATAACTAAGGCTGTTTTATTTAGTCATGAACTAATAACTAAACATAGACACAGAAACTCAGAAAGGCATTAATTTGCCTGGAACACCTAGCTATGTTACCTGTCTCATTTATAGCTGAGGACAAGGGATGTAAGGACAAATGAAGGATAGCATTTCCAGCACTGGTAATAAATAAAACATGTAAGGTAGGGGGCATTTTCTTGATGCACAGTGCAGATGTCACTGGGTCTGAAGGATGGCAGTGAATGACACTGAGGCACTGAGGGTAATTTATGACTGTCACCTCTGTCATTCTATGTATATATATATATATATATATATATATATATATATATATATATAATAGTGTGTGTAAGTAGACTTTTATGATGGAAGTTTTGTCTTTATTGGTTCATGCATTTTGTTTCATTGCCTACTGGAAAAATGTTCAAGCAATAAATTTAAAATGTGCTCTAACTTAAGTCTAACAAGCGTGCTGTATTATACAAGGAATATAATTTTAAGTCAGGAAGGTGCATCAAAGACTGCATGTGTGTTTCTTGTTTTGTGTGCAAGGGGCCTATGACTTGAAAACAAGCCCAAAGGTGATCTTTATTCACCACTGGCCAGATGCATTTTCTTTGTGGTGTGGGTTTCAATGCTGTTTCAATGAATGTGAGTTTCAAGGGCAGAGAAGTTTTAATGCCAAGTCTATTTTCATTGTGAGACAGTATTGCTTTGTTTAGCAGATATCTATTAGTGTTTGTGCATTGTGCTATAAAATGTAAAAATACAATTCAAATAATCATTGTAGAAGTAAAGCAGTACGCATGTACACATTAGTGTTTATGGTAGATGGGGTGAAATAGCCAGGTAATGGGACATTGGAATGGCTGCAGGAGGTCTCTTGTGCCATATTTTGGTTGTCTGTTCTTCAGTTTGCGTTTGAAAGTTGGTATCCCACAATTCCATTTGAGTGGGTGGGGTTACATAATTATGTATGCAAATTTTACGTTAATCAGCGTATGGATTTGTACCTATTTTTCATGGGCCTTGTCCAGATTTTTGATGTTTCCAGGTTGAGAGGTATAAGTGTGATCCAGGGCTAAAGCTATTGGAGTGGCTTGGCCAGTATCACTATATACATGCAATGAACTCTAGAGCTTAAATTATCTCTACACAAAACAACCACAGTTGAAGGGTTTAGAAATCTTTAATAATAAATAGTAAAAAAAAAAACACAAGACAATATTTCTTACTACACAGTGCTAATCAAGAGTTCAGAGATCACAGGAAAATGTTTAAAATAATACAGTAGAATAGTTCTGACATCAATACAGAAAACAGCTAGACTAAAGTTACTATTTTCTGTCTATATCACAATTCTAAATAAACTTACATATAGAGCAAAGCAGAGTACTGGTGAGTTGTCAGCATTAGACAAAATCCAAAATGCTCTCTCTCTCTGAGACAGTCTTTTAAATTGATAATACATCACCCCTGACTTTTTTAGATGACATCATTCTTCTCTGGTTTCCCAGGCTAACAGAAACTCAGAGTTTAACATCGCTTTGATCTTGCACCTGGTCAGAAAACCACAGTAATTAAAGACATTATATATGTAAAATCTAGCAATTAACTCTGGTCTCAAAACAATAGAAAGAATCTGCCGGTTCAGTCATCATGGCTCCGAATTTGAGATCAGTCATACAAGGCTTGACTTATCAGCTTTCTTCCAGCAGAGTGCACTGTTGTTACATTTTTGACATTCAGTATTTAACACCATTTTCTTCAGTTTAAGAGAACAAGCCTGTGGCTTCAAATCAAGGGGTGGCGTAAGCCAAACAAAATCGGGCTAGGCTTATAATTGCCCCAGGGCAGATAGCCTAGTATGAACCTATGAACCTTATATTAATATTTACAAATGACAGAATTATCTACAAAATTCTAGCTAGCTAGGCTGGCAGCCTTCACATATCTTCACAGTAAGGACCCAACATTGCTGTAATGTTACACCATTTTCTTAAACAAGTCTTCCTTCTGCAACTCAATTGATTTCTACCTCAGCATGTATTTGCAGAAAGTTCTTAATAAATCTAGTACCACCTCATCTTCGACACCATCATTCTTCAGCAAAGCAACTTTCAGGCCTTTAATCTCACTCTCCTTATCTGTTTTGCGATGGTATTTTAAACTAGTCAGTTTTGTAGCAGCCTCGTAATCTTCTTGCAAAACACCATTAACCCTGCATGAGAACCAAGCTTGCTTTATCCTAAAAAAAAATCCTTCACTTAGAATTGATTTCAGTACTGTATATCTGTTCCTTACAGATGCAATGACACATGCCTGTTATGAGGTAAAATCTGTCAGAACAGGGACAGATGAGAGCTATGTCGATAAGCCTTAATTAATTACCCTGTCACTCCAAAGGAGCATTGCAAGTGTGATATTTTGCTCAGTGGGCATCAAATCAGCATGGGAATCCCTCACATTATAAAGCCAGAAAACAAAAAGCAGTTAGCACAAATATATTATAACAAATCATTCCGACGTAGAATATCAATGTGTAAGATCATTTCTGAAGATAGGCTCGTTACAGTGGTTCAAAACAAGATGCATCTTTTTTTGAGGTCTCAAATGTCACACCTGGTGGAGCGCCTCAAACAATTCATCTTTTCTAAATGCTCTGTTTCACAACAGTAAGACAGTATTTAACATATTTGTATGTGGCATTATCCCACAGGCCTCGTTGAAAATTCTCCTTTTCATAGAGACTTGCTTAAACTGTTTGAGCGCTTTGGTATGGAATATATGGAGATGGTAATACAGTATAATGAGGCCCAAATTGATTCTTTGGGCCAAGAGATCAAATCTGTGGACAGTAAAATCACACGAGATCCTCTGTTTCATTCAAACAAGTTTGAATATAACTGTATATTCCATTCCATTAAAGAACAAATGGAAGTTATTAAAAATTAAAAGTTGAAAAAAATAAGAGATGAAAAGGACTATAATTCTAACAATGCCTACCCCCCACCTCCTCCATCTCAAGTATGGACTCGTAATAATAGATATGCTGATGGACAGGACTTAGTGTTCGATAACCAAGAACTTGTAGACCATAATATGGACAATTCTTTTTTAGGGGAAGAAGAGTTTCTGCCTCTGAGGAGATCGGAGCGGATAAGAATCAACAACAGATGAGGGGCACCAATTATGGGAAACAATCTTATCAGTACCAACAGGGCAACAACAGAGCGAACAGAAGACATTACATGGGACCACGGAGGGGGAATCGGGGGAGATATTAAATGCATGTTTAGATATACTTACTAGTGATGTTAACACCTATTCATTGCCATCTTTATCCATTCATGTAAATAATGAAGGTGACTTGAAAGTTTATAATTTCACGGAATTGAATGTCAGCACCCATTTATGTAACCTTCTAGCAAAAGGACCTACATTTACACCTAATTCACCGGCTAATGTGGTACAGACATTATTAGATTTAAAACTATATATCAGGAAGCTGAATCTGAATCTGTTATTTAAAGGTGTTGAGAATGTTATACACCCTTTTAAAATTTCTAGCACATATAACCATCCTATAACCCCTATTTTAGACACCTTTGAACGTGTATGTGAACTAGATATTAGGGCGCACAGGAAGATGACAGATAAAAAGCTGCTTAAGAACAATATGTGTATTGATGAAATAATTGAATTGGAATATTTGACTTCTAATGAAAATTTAAGGGTCATGAAACCAGGTAATGGGGCGGTGTGGTCCTTATGTGGAAACATGATTACATACAGAAAATGTTTGAAATTCTAGAGACAGATGCATATACCTACAGCTCTTTGAATGAGCAAAATGGTGCATATAGAAAAAATCAAAGGGCATATACAAGATTTATTTATAGATGGCCTGATTACTGTTGAAGAACATCAGTTTTTGTCTGTAGACTATCCCATTACCCCAACTATTTAAGGGATTCCTAAAATACATAAGGACACACACCAACCCCCTTTTCAACCTATTGCAAATGCTAGAGGCTCCATTACACAGCCACTAGCAAAATATCTTGATGTTGAAATGAAGAAATTATTATAGACAGAACCATCATTGTGTAGAGATTCATGGGACTTTTTAAGTAAGATCAACACAGTAGTTTTTGATAGGTCCTTTATTTTTATAACTATTGATGTAAAGGACCTCTACACTGTGATTCCCCGTGATATTGGTACTCAAAGGTTCTGTGAATATCTACATAGTAAAAATCTACCTCAGGATAAAATTAATGCACTGGAGCAGTTATTAGATATAGTTTTGAAAAATAATTTTATTTTGTTTGAACAACAGCTTTATATCCAAAATGAAGGGGTAGCAATGGGGTCTGCTTGTGGCGGCATGTACGTAAATATCGTCATGCTAGAATGGGAGAAAAGATTTTTAATGACACCTCATTACTTCCCATTCTGCCAGTTATATACCCGCTTCCTGGATGATATTTTTATTCTGTGGAGCGAACCTGAACAAAGTATAGAACCATTCCTTCAATATATTAACAACACGACCCCTTTTTTAAAAATTACACACACTTTAAATGAGGTAAAAATTGCTTATTTGGATGTTTTGCTAAAGAAAGACACTGAGAATAATAAGTTTGTGTCTGAAATCTTTCGAAAAGCAACTTATTCCAATAATTTTTTACATTTCACGAGCTGCCATCCTTTTCCACAAAAAAGAGGTGTTCTAAAAGAGCAATTTGTTAGAGCAGCCCGAATGGTCACTCGATATGAAAGATTTATTTATTTATGAATGCCATAAACTTCGAGACATGTTTTTAAGAAGGGGTTATCCCCATTCCCTGGTTGAAAATATCATGAATGAGGTTATCAGGAAAAGGGAAAATGGCCATTTCATTCCTTTATTGAAATCTAATGACATTATGTCTGTTAATGGTGTTACTGACTTAGCAGATGAACATGTACATATTGCCAGTACTTCTGTAGATAACCATAAAGTATTAAGTGTTAATACTAATAATAATAATAAGAATAATTATAAATCTTGTTTTATCACAACTTTTTCTACTGATGCATATTATATAAACGCAATTTTAGAAAATAATTGGCCACTTTTAATAGGTGACATTAATATAAGAGGAATAATTTGAGAAAAGCCAGTTTGTGTTTTTAGAAAAGGCAACATCATCTAATCTTTATTAGAATACCAAGGTAAAATAAATAAGGGTGGTTACATGTATAAGTGTGGATCATGTAAATTCTGTCCCTATATATTGGAAGTCAATGAAATAAGTATTAAGGGGATGAGAATAAAAATTAAAGATAGGTATTGTTGCTTTACTGAGAAAGTCGTATATTGTGCTATATGTGAATTTTGCCCTTGTTTTTACATAGGCAAAACTGAGCGTAAGCTCAAACATAGAATTGGTGAACATTTAAGAAATATTAGAGACTACTGTGAAACCAATGCATTAGCTAAACATATTACACAATATCCAAACTACAGTTTTAAGTTTATAGTTTTAGACATAGTTAATCCATCACATGGTGGGTGCATGGCCATATCTCCTTGAGAGGAATGACTTGAGCTGGCAGATCCGTTTGGATTCAGTACACTGGGCTGGACTAAATGACAGCATGTCTATAGCTAGTGTTTTAAAACTGAAAGCCCTGAATGGATAGAATTATTTATAGTAGTTTATTTTTTAGTGAGAATTTCATATGTATGCAAATAGTATGAATACACATTTTTTTGTTCGTTTTTTAAAATAGTTCATAGTTTTTCATGTCAGGGTTCATGTTTTACTGTTCATGCACATTTACATGTTACCTTTTTCTTAATGTATATGTTTTTAAATCACATCGTTTATGTGTAAGACACTGTGCTTTTAAATATGAGTCCGGAAGTGGTGATATGCTTTAAAAGTATTTAACCAGTCATTATTTTGTAATTGTCTGATGAAGTTCCTTGTAAATGCCTTTTGGAACGAAAGCGCTTACTTGCAGTTTGAACAATAAATCCAGCACATGTTTGTGAAGGCTTGAGTTTTTTTGTGTACAAAGTACTAGTCCTCTCGCCCTTCTTTTGGTAGAATCAGCTCCTGAATGACCACAATGCGAGATAGTAATGTACTCTTGCTGCAAGCACTGTAGAAGAATTATTTTCAGACATTTCATAATAATACCTTTGTCAGACAAAATCTCATCTGTGTATGGAAAATAAGGTTGCACTTCTTGAAGTAAACTAGATTGCTTTGATGGCCATCCTTGAGTGATAAACTGGATGAGCCTTTGTAAAACTGGATCTGTAGCTGTTGGATCTCTCAACTCAAGAAGTGTGGAAGAAATATTTCTCACTTCCATAACTTCAAAGTCAAGGTTCTCTTTCTCCTGTGGTGTTTCTGGGTGATCTGAATAAGATATCAGCAAGATAAAGAAGTCTACCTTTCTTGTAGACAACATTGAAATTACACTTTTACAATCTCAGCATCATACTTTGCAATCGGGCTGGAGCTGAATGCTTTCTCAAGATAGTGACTAAAGGTTGGTGGTCTGTTTTGATCTGACTAGATCTATCATAAACATAGTCATGGAACTTCAAACATGCAAACACTGTTGCCAAAAGATCTTTCTCGATCTGGGCATACTGCATTTCAGTTTGGGTAAGAGTTCTCAATACGTAGGTAACAGGTTGATCCTCTTGTAGAATGACTGCACCAAGACCAAATTTTGAAGTATCACATGAAAGAGTAACTGGTCTGTGAACATCATAGTATCTGAGAGTTGGTGGACTAGCAGTTCTCTGTTTCAGGACTTTGAATGTGCTTTGGTGTTGCTCTAACCAAGACCAGGATACCTCTTTACATGTCAGCTCTCTGAGTGGTGCTTATAGTTGGCTCAAGTCTGGAATGAGCTTGCCTGGATAGTTAACCATGCCAAGAAAAGGTTGCAGGGCTTGAACATTGTCTGAAGCTCGCATCTCGAGTGGCTGTTTGCTTAGAAGGGTCTGGTCGTAAGCCTGTACTTGTTAATAAATGACCAACATAAGTAACTTCTTGTAGCCTGAATTTACATTTCTGTGGACTGAGCTTAAGCTTCACTTGATATGCCCTTTCTAGAACTTTTCTGAGGTTTCTGTCATGTTCAGCTTCATCATGACCTCCTACCAGTATGTTGTCTACTATAATAGCACAAGGATACCCAGGAAAAATGTGCTCCATTGCACGTCGAAAGATTTCTGTTGCAGAATTTATCCCAAATGGCATTCTCAAAAATCTGTACCTGCCAAACAGAGTATGAAAGTAATGAGCAATGAGGATTGTTTGTCAAGCTGAAATTGCCAAAATGAACTTTTTGCATCTAAGACAGAAGTAACATTGGCATTTTGCATCAAGGCTTCAACTTCTTTGACTGTGCGCTTTGGATGATAGGGTCTTTTTAATGCTTTGTTCAAATTTCATGGGTCAGTACATATTCTGATGTTATCTGAGCTTTTCTTATGAGCTACCACCATGTAAGATACCCATTCATTTGGAGTTTCAAGTGGACAAAAATCACACATTGTTGCACCATTTTATGTAGCACGGCTTTGACTCTGTCCTGCATGGATATTGGAACTTTTCATGCTGGCCTGACCTCTGGGTCTAACTTCATGGAGTACACAACTGGAAGTTTGCCTAGTTTGTCTTCGAAGCTAACATGATGGACTTATTAAATGAAAGGAGTCCCATTTTCAAACAGTCTCTAAGCCCTAATAATGACTGGACGTGCCTGCTGACCACATAGAATAACAAGTCGTAACATCTTCCAGCAGAGTAACATGAAAGCACTATTGAGGCTTCAGTTTGAATTTCTTCACCTCCATAAGCAACAAGCTTCGCACACCTTGCCAAATCAAGCCTTTCACCGTGACACACACTAGCAAATGTTTCTGCTGACATAACATTGCACTTGGAACCTGTGTCCACTTTGAGCTCTGTGGGTATTCCATTTATCCAAACAGTGCAAAATACTTCATTCTTTGCCCTTAAATCTACTGCATTAACTGTTTCATAAAGCACCGACACACCATCCACATAAAGAGTAGGGTTGCAGCTCTCTAATTGATCAACTCATTTCTTAAAATGTTCCCTTTTAAGAAAAGAATGTGGGCCTTTTGATTTACAAAACTTTTGAAATAATTCCATTTATTGGATCTGTGGCATTGCTGACCAAAAACAAAACATTTTTCCCTTTTAGATTCATGACTTCCACAACAATTACGACACCTGGCAATGAAATTGGGTTGGGGCCCATGCTTTGAGTTTGCTGACTCACTCTTGTGCTTCACTGAGACTGTGCGAACTCTGGAATTTGCCGAAAAGTTCTGGGGTTTACCAGTGAGTGCTGCAGGGGCTACAGATGCTGACGTGCTTCGGCCTGTTTCTTTTAACTACATTGCTGCATACTGTTAACATGTGCCTTCTAGAGCTGTTCTCATTTGTAAGCATATTTGTGTGATTTTCTGTGAACTCATATATCTGGCAAATCTCAATGGCATTGTTCAAAGTTAAATCACTGTCACGAGGCAAAATCTTTCTCTCAGCATCATCTTTAGTACCACACACAAGTCTGTTCTTTATCAGCTCATCCCTTAAATCACCAAATCTGCATGTTTTAGCTTTATTTTTCAGGTCAGTTATGTGTGCTGCAAAAGCTTCACCAGGCTTTTGATCCCTTGTGTAAACTAAGTGCCTTCCCATTGTAACATTTGTCTGGAGGGTTAAAAATTTCTCTAAATTTACATTTTAAGCACTCTGGATCCTCCCTTGACTCAGCCTGTACAACAATGACAGTTTCCCCCCTCTCCTGTATAGATGATAGGTGAGTACACAAGTGAATGTTCCCTTTCTATGTCTTCTTACCCAGCTAAATTAAGCAGAATAAATGCCTTTGTGCGATCGTCTTTATCAGAAAATGCAGCCTGTATGAAAATGTCATACTCTTGCTCAGACAATCTCTATTTCTCAGCAGTATTACTGTCAAATACAAGTGCACTGGGTATTCAGTATCTGTCTGCCATGCCCACAAAGTTATACACAAACACACTGAAAGTATGGCCCTTGTAATTATGTATGAACAAACTGTTCTGTGAGCTTGTAATAACATTCAAATGCACAATAAACTCTTCGAAATACTGTGCTTTGCGAAATATACTCTGTAATGGCTGTACTTTTGCAAAATAGGTTTACTGTAACACTGCACAAACATGCAAACACTTTATACACGTCTGATAACTTGGTTATCTTTGTTTAATATGAAAAATACATGCTTTGCGAAAATACAGTTGTTTCCCTTTATTTTATGCAAAGAGGACTTTATTTCAAACATTTTCCATGGTAATTCAAATATTTTTATCAATATCGTACATATCGGTTTATCCGAATATTGTTTAGAACATTCTGTATGCCTTGTTTCATATTTTACGAAAAAGAAATAGTGCTGAGCAAGTTTTAATACCTGAAATTAGTTTTGACCTTTTTTGTGAAGTATACACATTTTCGGGATTATTCAGTCTTGTATATTCCACCAGTCCCAAGCAAGTGCCTTAAGTAGTTTTAGCCATGCCGCCTCTAACTTCATGCCCTTTTAGACATGCCGCTTAAGACACCATGTCACTCGTCTCACTAGCATAGATTACAAGCAGGCGGGGTATTTTGTTTAGATGATTTAATATATAGGAACACATCAGGATGGATAGCAGCATCATAAAATACAAATGAATCAGTTAACAGACGGACCTTACATACATACATACATACTTACATCTCAACAGCTTACTACAAAATGTCAGTCTAGCTTGCACATGCTCAGTATTTATACACTTGTGGAAGCTCTTGGATAGCTTCTTAAATGTACATACAGGCACATTGATCTACAGAGGGGAAAAATCCAAGTTAGGACTGCTAGAGCTCCATCAAAAAACAGTTGCCCAGTTTGAGAAACCTGTCTGAACAGCAGATCCACAGATGAAGGACTGGAAGGGTGTTGTTGAAGTCCTGTGGCAGTTAGTTCAGAGAACTAAAGCTCTGAGCTGTTAGTGAGCTGTTTCCTGTGGTCAGAGTTTGATTTTTTCTGAAGGACTGGAATGTGACCTGTGAATTACTGTACTGTACTGTCAGGTGATTTCAGTGCTGTACCCAAAGTAATATATCTGGGTTTCCACTGCATCCCCTGTAATAAAGGGTGGATGCCTGAAAGTGTTGTTAAAAATGGATCAAAAGATGCTTGAATAAACATAGACATAGGGCTGAGTAATTGGCAAGACAGTCAGATTTACTGGTTGCTTGAGACAAACTTCCAGCCTGATCTTGCACATGTTTTTATGCATTTAGTTGCATGTAATCTCACCTCTTTTGTCAAACTGACTCACTACACGATGCCGTAGCCATTTTATTCCGGTTATTTGTAAGTCTGATTTATTGATATATTACAGTTACAGAAGAAGAATACATGTTTGGCTTAACTCTCAATTGTCCAGACTTTCACAGAATGTCTAGATATTTGCCTCATATTTTTAGTCTGCTCCTCATAAAATATGTTGATCTCTGCCAAATCATTGAGAATTTAAGTCACTAAATGATGACAGAAATTTGAGTTTCATACTTCATGTCCTCCAGAAAATGCATACCAGCACCCAGCCCCACTGCACGCCCGAGCCTGACCGACCCAGCCCTTAGATACAATCCTTATCCTGAAGTTATGGATCTGGCTTGCCAAGTTTCTAAGTTTATAAGATCAGTACTTAAAAAGTGTCCCTATTTTTGGGCCTTAGTTCCCCATTCTTTTTTGGCTTTGTTCAGATTTCTTATGCCAAGAGGTTGAGAGGTATGATGCTTGGTATATTAGTTGGATAGCTTGCTTCTAGACAGTGTTGCTGTGTCCCCCTTTTTTCAGCCATACCATGATAGAGGCAATTATCAGTTTGGGTCCTTGTCATTCTCGCTGCTTATTTTTCAAAAATCTCTCCAAAGAAAGATAAATCCTTTTTTTCCATTGTACACAATTCTTGTACTACTTGGCATTGTTTTAGCATTTTTTTCAGGAGTATGACTTCTTTTCCAGGAGTACAACTTTTCTTTTTCAAAGTTATCTGCCTCTCTCCAAGAAAGTGAGATCCTGTTCAGGACAGTGGAATTTACTAGAAATGCAAACATAAACTGTGCAGTTTTCATTTTTTCATACAGCCTGCCACAGTTACAGTAATATTTGGGCAAGTAAAAAGATGTTTTACCAAACCTACCCTTACCTTTTACTAATTGTATGATGTGCTGTGAGTCAGTGAAATGTCAACTGAATTAGCAGAGCAGTATTCTAAGTTAAGCTTCAGTTGTCAGGTGGGTCTCACCATTAGTCTGTACATATTGTAGGGAATGTGCTGACAAAACAGCAAAGACCAGTTGTGCATCTGACAGCTGTTAGAAGGAAGAGGATGTTAAAACTCTTGTGTCAGTTTGTTTTCTGTAGCTCGTTCTTTGGTTCATCATGTTGCTGCTGCTAACGCATTGAATAGGCTTTATAGAGACTGATTTCAAGGCTTGTAAAATCAAGTAAAATATATGCTCCTCTATGTTACAAGATCTCATTTTTTATAGTAATGTTCTGTATTTCTGTGTAGTGGACGTGATTTTATACTCTTGATATAGGCATATGTATTTCATATAAATTGTCAGTGTCTTCTATGTAAATCAAAAAAAGAATGCAGATATTGGAGCATCAGTGTCGGGACGCCATCGGTTGAGTAGATTTTCAGAGGCATCACTGCCACCCAGGACCTTGGCACTTGACAGCTCGGTCCTGTGGTCCTTCTTGGGGCCATCAGCCATTGGATTCAAGAGAGCTTCTGACTTTACTAATTTGTCCATCTTTTCTTTGGTTCAGTGGCTGAGTTGGCTTTCAAGGCTGGGAAGAGGGCCTTGGCTGGGCCAAGACATCTGGTGTGTTACAGAACTGGGATCCATCCAGACCCCCTCTAAAGACTGTACCCTTCTCCTCACATGCTGGTAGATGGGGACAGTCAAATCCATTAGGCTTTGAGACTACTCTGTGTTTGAGTCCCACATTCCATTCCAATGTGTCACCTTTGGGAGTCCAAAGGCACATTCCGGAAGAGGACTTGTAAAAGGAAACAAATTGACTCCTCTCGAGTCTGTATTGAAGACACCAACTTAGATAAGGGAGAAGGCTCCCCAAGATCCCAGAGATATGCTCAAATTGATGAAACAGTGTGTGTGTGTGTGTGGGGGGGGGGGGTGGACAACCAAACCTCCTCCTTCTGATGAGTTGGTGTTTCTCAAACTCTTCAGATCCATCCCTTTAACATCCTGAATGGTTTCCCCTCCTAATGCCTTAGTTGACATTATCACTCAGAAAACCTGGAAGGAGCCTGATGTAGCAGAGCCCATCTCAAAAAAGCCAGGCAAAATTTTAGTTGTCCCTAAAGATTGGAAATTGTAGGTCAAGGGTGCCCCTGTTGATGCAATGGTGATAGCAGCAGCCGCTAAAGAGGAGCTGTCCAAGGAGTGTTCCTTTGTGCATCCCCCTAACAGGAGTCTAGGACAGATTGGAGAAATGGACATATGCCTCAACCACATACATAGGTTCATAGGTTCATACTAGGCTATCTGCCCTAGGGCATTTATAAGCCTAGCCAGAATGTGTTTGGCTTTCGACACCCATTTTAAATTTATTTTGCTATGCCCTTTTTCGAGGTTAGTATACTGTGCCTCTGTCTAACAGTGACACAGAAGTGATACCCGGGGTAAACCTACGATCTCCCATCCACTCATCAAGATTCCTCTTGAAGAGAGTCAATGAGGGACTCTGCCTAACCTGGACTGGGATTTTATTCCAGAGTGAAGGGAGCCTCTGGGTTATGAATCTGTCCCTCCAGCATGTCCTATTTATTTCAGTGCTGAGGTTCAAGTCTCTCGAGCGTAGCTCGATGGGATTTGGATTTTCTGAGGTGCAGCATGTCCATTAATTCCGGGTTGGACATGGCTTTATATGTCAGGCACAGATCGCCTCTGAACAGGCAGTATGCCACTGAGTAGAGCTGGAGTTTCTTTAACCGGGCAGCATATGGTATCTGTTTGAGCCCTTTGATCCTCTTGGTGAGGTACTTTTGGGGTCTTTCCAGTTGCTGCAGGTGTCTGGTAAGGTACATCCCAAAAGGGGCATTGTACTCAATTATGGGCCTGATGAGGGATGGGTAAATAGGCACGATGACCTCCCCTGATCTAGATGTGAATCCCTTCATGATTAGGTGGGCTATATAAAATGTTTTTCTAACCACTTTGGCCACGTGGTTGTCAAATGAGAGATTGCTATCAACTTGGGTCCCCAGGTTCCTAATTACTTCTTCTGTACTTAATAGATTACCACCTATGTGGTAATTTGTGGGCACTTTGTTTTTGCCAAAGGGGATGACTATACACTTTTTGGCATTTAGCTTGAGGCCATGGCTCTGGCACCAGTTGTCTGTTTCTATGAGGCCCTTTTGGAGGATGCTTGTGTCGGCTGGAGAGTCGATTATGGCGCCCAGTTTGCAGTCATCTGCGAACTTGGTGAGCCACAGTCCTTCCGTGTTGGCCTGTACCGCCGAGAAATATATACCGAACAAGAGAGGTCCCAGGACTGAGCCTTGTGGGACACCACTTGTAACTGGTTTGGAGTCTGACATGGCTCCAGCAATTCTAACCATGTGGGTTCTGTCCTTGAGCCAGTTTGCAATCCATCTAGTGACATAGGGGTTTATATTAAGCTGGTGAGCTTATCTATAATGCCTGAGTGGGGTATTGTATCGAAGGCTTTTGCGAGGTCCAGGTAGGCTGTGTGGACCACCTTCCCCTCGTCAATGGCCTTGGTGACTGTTTCAAAGAAATCAACCAGGTTTAAGAGGCAGGATCTGCCCTTAACAAAGCCGAACTAGGTAGGATCCAGTGTCTGTAGGTCCCCAATATCTTTATTTATGAGGTCCATGTTGATCCTTTCCATAGTTTTGCAGACCAAGCTAGTCAGGCTTATGGGGCGATAGTTTCCAGGATCCGTTGAGGCACCACTTTTATGGAGAGGGACCACTGTTGCTGTACACCACTCTTTGGGCACATATCCTGTAGTAAGGCTGAGATTGAACAGTAGTTTTATGTTACTGTCTGCACTGAACTATATGGGTCATTTGACAAGTTTCCAGAGGGATTTAATAAAGGAACTTTCAGTTTTCTGGTGGGTAACTTACTAGCAGATATCCCAAAAAAGTGTAGATCTCCAGTTTTGTACCCTACAGTCATCTTTGAATGTAGCCATGAGACTGCTTTCTAACACAACGTATGGTGCAGCCCAAACTGCCACTACTGGACTTATGATATGTTGTCATGCCTGGATGCGACTCTGCAACTTTGCAGAAAGCTTTAAAACGTCCTTTATAAATGCCCCATATGATGGCTCCACCTTGTTTGGACCGAAAGTCAAGGGCACGCTTACCACAAGTGAGCAGGACAGTAAGACTTTGCTTGCCATTGTAATCCATTTTTCAACCCCTCTGAGATCCTTCTCCAGGAATCAGAGAGGTGGAAGAATAATGTAGTTCAAAAAATCTCAAGGTTTTCACCCAGACACTTCTGGGGGATAGGTCTTCCAGAGACAGAGGCAATTCCACTGGGCATCGCCCCCAGAGGCAGAGATGGTCCACAAAAATCAAGGTTTCTGTGGACCATTCACAGAGAAACCTTACCACCATCCCTAAATGCTTGCCCAACTGTACAATAGGAGGCAGTCAGGAGATGCTTCTCCTTTTACCCTCGAGCCTGGCAAAACATTACTTACGATAAGTGAGTGCTAAGGATCATTACCAGAGGTTATACAATACCCTTTTTAGAAACCTCAAAAATAAAACAAAAGATTGCCAGCATTCCACCCAGACAGTTGGAATCTTCAGCAACAGAGGTTCAGAGGTTGTTGGTCAAAAGAGTCATTCAGCCACGCCCCAAGACCAGTTAGAATCTGGAGTCTGCTCAAGATTCTTTTAGTACCAAAAAAGACAGAGGACCTGAGACCAATTCTGGATCTCTGCGAATTGAATCTGTTTGTAAAACAGAAAATTTTGGATGGTCAAAATACAGTCCATTCTACCTTTACTTAGAAAGGACGATTGGATGTGCTCTGTTGATCTGCAGGACACCTACTATCACATAAAGATCCAGCAGCAGTCCAGGAGATTTCTCCATTTCTGTCTTGCCACCACTTTCAATTCAGAGCTCTGACCCCCCTCCCCCCGGTGTTCAGCAAGATAACGGTAGCAGTAATAACCTTTCTCAGGCTTCAAGGGATCCAAGTATTCCCATGTTTGGATGATTTTCTTCTAACTGCTACCTCCAGGGATCTACTTCCAACACATCAGTTATTCCTGCTAAGACTGTTGATCTATGGGTATCTCTCTAAACACCCAGAAGAGCAAATTACAACCTATCCAATCCATAAAATTCATAGGCTGCCAGATAAACACTGTACATCAGATAGCAAAATTTTTCAACATGGGTTAGATCAATCAGCTCAGTTGCTCCTCGGGTAGTAAATCATCCAGTTCCCAGGGCCCGACTGATATTATGACTCCTGGGTCAAATGCCTTCCTCCATTGTGATGTTTTTTTAGCCAGATATCACATAAGAGTTCTACAGCAGACATTAGCTGTACAGTCGTCTCAGAAAATTTGTCCCCTTCACTACAAAATGTGTTTCACACAGGTCTTCAAGAACCGCATTCACTGGTAGATTTTGTCCAACTCGGTCCTCCTTTTCTGTTCTGCTGCACCCAAAGCCACAGTGACTACAGACATGTCCCTTCTTGGGTGAGGGGAGGCATTTCAAAGGAATGTGGTTCCCATTAAAGGCCAACCTTCATATCAATGTCTTGTAGTTGAGTGGTCCTCCTTATGTTGCAACTACTTCAAGACCATCTACCCAAGGATAAGATTACCGTACATTCAGACAACATGTCAGTGGCTTGGTGCATCAGCAAACAAATTGAAACCCAATCATGCTCTCTCTGCCGAGACGTCATGAGACTCTGGCAGTGGGCGATGGTTCAGCTGCCTCCCTCCTTCCCCCTACGAAATTGTACTTGTACATCTAGAGATCAGTCGGATCTTTTGTTAGACCCTGTCTGTTCACTTAGCGTTTTGACACATAACATATATATTTATATATATATTATATATATATATATATATATATATATATATGTGTGTGTGTGTGTGTGTGTGTGTGTATAAGATGTGTATATATATATATGTGTGTGTGTGTGTGTGCACGCTTGTGTGTGTATATATATATATATATATATATATATATATATATATATATATATATATATAAAATGTGTGTGTGTGTGTTTACACATAATGATTGCTTAGGATCTGTCAGCAAATTCAGTCTGAGGGAATTTAGACAAGAGAGGGGTATTGTGAAGTTTTGGTGTAAGGCGCCAAGGTCAGAGCCAACTCTATCCGACAACCCAGATGAACCAGACAAAAAGAAGACAACATGGATCTATTGTTACGGTAAGTGTATAACTTTCATTTCTCATGTTGATGACGAGGGTCCTGTACATGGCACTAAGGCTATTGATTTGATGTTGATGTGTAACTTGTTGCATTTTTGTCAGGCTGAAGCCTATGGCTGAACCTCATATTACCAATAATGGAGAAAGCTAGAAGGGATACCACAATTTGCAGGAGAACATTGGGAAAGTCAGTCTCTCTCAGTATTCTGTTTAGTATCCAGCTTCCAACTGTCAACAGCAGCATGCCATTCACGAAGGGGGAAACATACCCTACAACCATGACTAGTTTTAAAGAAAGGTGCACAAGGCAGTTGCCTTGGAGAGGGGGCATGTTTCTGTGTGGTATGTTGACACTGAAAGCGGTTCAGAGCCTGTAGTGATAGCTGATAAACACCTGGTGTAGAATATTGTTTGCATTTCTGGAAATCTCTTTTTCACTATGCCATTTTAAAAACAGAGTCAATACAGCAAAAGGCTACAAACATTATGCACCGTCATCACCGGGAGCCCTTGTAAAGAAGTACTGCAGCATTGTAGTGTATACAGAAAGGAGGTGGGGAATATTATGGAGACCTTAAAGTATCTCAGAGGCCACGCAGTTTAAGTCGGTAGAATCCTCCAAAGGGATAAATAGTTGTTTGAAGAAACAAAATAAAGGGTTCTAGGGAAATACATGCATTTTTTTTCTTGTAAAGGACGGTGGATGACTGGCACAATCCTACCTGAAGTGACGGTTGCATCAGAAACATTCATGGGACGTGTGTAAAATAATTCTTGTGCTGAGGAAGAAAAAATAAGTTGCTAATAAAACGCCTTGAACAGTCATAAGGCAGTTTTTACACCAAATAGAAAAGTAAGAAATAAATTAACTAAGATGTGCACTTTATTTAAAAGTTAAATGAGCAGAATGTGTATGTTAAGGTATCATTATCTGCCACCAGAAATCTATTTTTCTGCATACTGGGGAAGTGAGTGAAGAAAAGAATAAAACTGCAACTTTTCTTCTTTTTCTAGGTGTCAGTATTTTTTTATTATATACTGGTAACTCCCAGGAAAAAAGCTAATCACAACAGTCGACAGGTGAAATTGCTCAGACACTTGAAGAGTCCATTAAAACCAGTATGCATTAGCTTCTTTGGATAGATGTCATATGCTGTTGTCCTCTGCAAGCTGTAACAAAAGTAAACAGTTTGCTGAACAGAACATACTCTTTCCTAAAGTGTTGCTTTGGCAGGAAGACTACTTTTTGCACTGGTTGTGAAACCCAGGTTTAATACAGCTGTTGCTTTCCTTATTCTGTTTCTGTGCATGTGCACCAGAGAGGTTTCTTTGAGATGGTGCACTAGCCAATATTAGTGGTTTAGAGCACTCACTTGTACATTTCATTTACAAAGGGCTTGTTTACTTAATGTTAGTATGTGCAGTGTACAGGAAGCTTTGAGGCAGATGACATCTGTTGCGTGTTTTCGTTAGTACTCATTGAAGATTGTAACAATGGCAAAAATTTCACCGTCGAGTGCATAAATTTCTGCTAGCTAGATGGAGTATGTTCTGAAAGTTTGCTTTCTCAGCTCAAGCTCCTAGTGCTAATTAAGTGAAAATGTTGCTTGAAAAATGCAAAACTTGACAGCAAGTTGTAAATGAACATTATCTCCTGTATCAGCACCTGTCATGCTACTTGCAGCAGCTGCCAACTGTTGCTCAGTCACTCTAATTTTCTTTATTTTCCTTTGGATAAGTCAGCATTCTGATCTTCTCTTGCTACTTGCCTTTGTATATTTATGCTAACTGGTGTCATTCCAGTTTCTGGCATTTTATATTACAAGTTTTGCTTACCCTGCTGTTAAAGTTTCTTGACTTTATATTGTTGTGTGTGCGCATATGTGGAAATATACAGTACAATGGGTCATCGTTTTTCTCAACCATTAGTACAAACTTGTGACCCTAGCTAGTAGGAGACATTGGAAAGGTACAAGTTGTCTGTGTGGTATGTACACCATACAATCATCCATGGCTGGCAAAAAATGGTGTTGGCTTCAGGTAGCTGAAACAACATAACATCAGGATATGTGGGGTCTACTTTAGAATAGCGAATGATCAGATCGAACGCTGTTAGTTCGAACACTACATGTCGAACCGGCAAAATAGCGAATGGCCGGAACAGCAAATTTTTTCTCCGGGAAGGAAATTGCTGGGCCAGCCATCTGGGTTATGCCGTTTCCTACACTGTAGTCAATCTCGGAGTTGTTATATTTAAGTAGGGGGGTGTGGAGGGCACAGCCCCCCACTTTATTTAGTGTTTAGTGGGGTTTTTTTTGTTTTTTGTGGGGAACTGCAATTTTTTTCCCGGGGAAAAAAAACTCTGTTCTGGTTGTTCGCTGTTTTGTATATTCGAGATTTAGGGGTCGATATAGCATTCGATCATCTGATCGTTCGTTGTTATAATATAGACCCGATATGTGTACCTTTTTCCTTTGCAGTCTACCTCTCAGGCTTAAAGGCTCAGAGTTACAGACATACCACACACACACACACAAACACACACATACATACACACAAAAGACTGTAATAGACAAGTGCAAGGAGGGGGTTGGATGTGTTCAGCAGGAGCAGGCTCTCACTTTGTCCTTACCAGTACTTGCAGTATCTTCTCTACATTATACATTTGTTTGTTTCCAGAAGGCTGTTAATAGCCAATCTAGTTTGTCCATTAGTTACATTTACCATCCATCTTCCCTCCTTTTCTGTACTAGTTCCATGCCACCTTGGAAGCATCCATGGAATCGTCATTCACAACCAGTTACAGCAGTCCATTCCATGAGTCAGCAGTTTTGTGAAGAAGTGGTTTCATAGATCCAGAGACAAGTTGCTTCCTATAATATGCTGTCTGTACCCGTTACTGTTCCTCATAATATTTGCTGTTGTAGATATCACTTCTAGGATTCTTGCCTGCAGGAATGTGAAAGCTGGCCTGACACCCAGAGCTCTGGCTTCCTTCTAGTAGTCTGTGTCAAATCCCTCCCACTTAGACATCAGGACATCAATGCTGCAAAAAGGGCATCAGCCACTGCCACGTTCATGTTTTTCTTTCTACAATTCATGACCATTACATACAGTCTTCAATGTCGTCAGTCTGGTGAGTTTAGCCTTCTTCTAGAGTCGCATAGAAGTACAAAATAGGGCGATTGTTTTTGTTTATCTTGATATTTGTATCCTGTTGGATGTCTAATCGTGAGAGTGAGTTTTCTATTAAAGAATTTGAAAAAGTGAATAATTGTTTAGTGTGTGGAAAAACAATTTACAGAAAGATTTTCAAGAGTATTACACGTTTTGTCTAGGCCTGAAGCTGGACAGTTGTTTATACTGCACAAAATCCACACTGAGGACAATCTTTAATTAGGCAAAATAATTGTTAGCCTAGTATATACCTATGAGGGTGCACTTCGGGTCCTATTCTGCCATGGCATGAGCCTCTTCTCAAAATGCAAGCACTCTATGAAGCATCTTGAGAAGAAGGGTGAGGTGACCAGTGACAGTATATTTGAGTCTGAAGTTTTGCCTAGGTACAGCAGCATCAAGGTTGGTGAAGCACAATAACAGCCCTGTTCTCATAGCTGGTTTTGGCAGATGCATCTGGAGCCACCACACCATCATCTTTAGGCTAGACTTTGTGGGCTGAAACTGCATTGAGCCAGCTCAGAGGCCTCTCTGAGGGTCTGTGCTTAGCCATTGATGCAGGGGAGGGTTGTATTCCTTTGTTTTTCATTTGAGATGAGGCTTTTGGATACCAAATTATGCTGTTAAGCGCATGTCCCTATCCAGAGACCTACTTTATGTGACCGAGGCCTAAAGTGCTAAAGCATAAACTGGCACTTGTTAGCCTGTCATAACCTAGTCTGAGCTGTTTCTTAACCTGGCCCATAAATGGGGCTTCATCCAAACACTTCTTCAAGCTGGCCTGGGATTTCATGAGCTTTTTAAAATGCAAACAGCCAGCACTGGAAATTCCAAAGGTGTCAAGGGTCCCTTTAAAAAAAAAAGGACAAATCTACCCAGGTAAAGGATTTTGATACCCCAGATTCTGAGACAAATGAACTGGCATATGTGGAACAAATGTTACCCCCAAGTTGCTATGAATCTGACACCAAGGACAAGCCTGTCCTCTGCTCCTGCAAAAGGAACTCTATTTTGGATACACACCATTCACAAGATGCTGGAAGTCGTCCATTTGGATGCAAGAGTACTCACAGGGCCAGATGAGATGTGGGACTTTTTCAGTGGCTGCCTGAGCCTATGCCTGTTGCTGTTACTCTATTCTTAGAAGTCTCAAAAGATCTTCCCTAACCATTTATATAGGGTCTTGGATTCCCATAAGCTCTTGTGTAAGGACCATCTGGCTGATCAAACTGTAATGTTTTAGATTCCAACAAGGGGACTTTTTCGGTTCCATCCAGGAATCCCATCCCCAGTTACAAGAAGAATAGAATTCTTGACCACTTTACAAAAAAGGCTAATACATTTGCCACTCTGGCATTTAGGTCTTGAATTGCCAGACTCACTTGCTTATTTTTAAAGAGACTGTCTTTGGCAAGCTGAAGTTCAATGCTGAGGGGATTGAAGACAAGAACCCAAGAGAGGAAATGCTTGACTTGTGCACCCTGTTTACCCAGGTGGGAAAGCACTTCAGAAAATGTGTCTGTAATGCACTAAGTACATCCCTCTGGATAGCAGCTACAGGGTCAGTGATTCATAGACGTGCCTGGCTGAGGACACAGCCCCAGCCATGTCATGTGAAGCTGGATCTCCTTAATGATACAGACATCCTGTAAAGACCCCCTACCATAAAGAGATTGGAGAAAAAAGAGAAGAATGTGCAGCAGCAGGTCAAGCATTTTTTGGACACAGTTCTTAGAATATAGTTGCAGCTACCCCCCCCCCCCCCCCCCAAGAGCTGGCCAGTCTTCCTCAAACAAGACAGTTATACAGTATAGAATGTGTAAGCCATGTTACAGAAAACAATGGAATGCACAACAAAAAGATGAGCCTGGGGGTCCTTCATGGCTGAGACCAACAGGGGGAGTAGCTGTGACTAACTCAAGCTGCCTCCTCCTCCAGAAATCCTACACTAACCAATCAACCCATTTCCTAGATCTAAACTCAGTCCCACCTTCACCCTCCATAACATTAAAAATAGGGGCCACCTGGGTCTGTTTGTGGAGAAGTTTGAGAAAATAACCTAGGACCAGTAGGGCTTTGGCATCCTGAGACTTCAGAACAAAAGCAGACCCACATTTGCAGGGGTTCTCTCTCATTCCAAGGAGCAAATTCTCCTAGGTCTGTCTCTGTTAGACCTCATAATCTAAGGAGCTATAGAAAGAGTAACAAAAGGAGAGAAGTACATGGTTCTACTCCAGACTTTTTTTAAACAATTTTATTGAGTTTCAAATAAAAACAAATCTTCATTTATTTATTTTTATTTTATTTTACATTTGTTGACCGGGCTAGTCTAACTGGATGTATGTCCATTTTCAGTAGAGGCCCGGGGAGATCAGCTCTGAGGAAACAAACAAAATCACATATACGAAAATTAATGTATACAATGAACATTGCAGGTGCACTACAGAGAATAATCAAAGGGGTCATTCGTTCATAACATAGTGCAAAATATACAGATACAATTAGTACAATACAAAATGTAGTTGCAATACATCATAAAGAAAAAGATGGCAGCTGAATTATACAATATATTAGTATACAAGTAGTCATAAAGAAAATGTAGGAGCTGAAATTATACAATATATTAGTAAAAGTAGTCTCCTTAATGAGATTCTGAAGATGTAAGTAATAGTATAGAAGGACAAGATAAGTTGTTATTAAGAAAAGGAACTTGTTTACTGAGAAGAGGAGGGTAGGTTGAACCATGTAAGAAGAGCTAGTTGATCAGTCAGGTTTAGTACAGGGGCACAACCAGTGTATTCTGAGGAAAAGTTTAAATTTGGTTTTAAAGAGGGATATAGAGTTAAGAGAGGAAAGTTTGTTAGGAAGAAAGTTCCAGGGTTTTCCAACAGTATTAGAGAAAAGAGAGTCCCCAGCCCTGTTGTTTGATTTACAAATATTTACATGAAGTTTATGTGATGATCGTAAGGTCTTTAGATTGTTGTAGGGGGTGATGAGGGTAGATAGTATAGGGGTATTTGTAGGTTGGTAAAGGGTTTTATGGGCAATGGTCAGTTGGTGGAATTTAAGCTGATTTTGTAATTTAAGCCATCCTAGCTGCTGTAGATTAAAACAGTGGTGGGTTCTGAAAGGGTTACTTGTAGCAAATCTGGCTATGTTATTGTAGGAGATTCCATTTTATTAAGGTTGTTTTAGAGAGATTAGTATATATGGGTGAGGCATAGAGGAGAGTAGAAATTAGATGGGTGTGAGCAATAGATGTAATGGGATCCTATCTCGCCTACATTCATGACAGATGGGTTCGGAGCCGATCCATCGGCTCCGACTCGGCAACTAATACACTAGCACGAAGTCTCTCATTGGCTGGGCTACTCCCTATCCCAGGATGCACTACACCTGCTTCCCCTGATCTCGTTTGCCGCTTTACAAGCTGGACGTGGTCTCGACTTGGCTGGAGCTAAGTGGTTCTTTTTACCTTTATTGGTCTTTGACCTTGGGGTTTTTTGTCATATATTAACCAAACAGCTGTTTTAACAGCTATTCCTTATTATTCCTTACTATTTGTTACTTTTGAGTGCTTGAGTGTCTTCTGGTACTTTATTTTTTCAGTCGGGCAAGGCCCGTTTAAGTTAGAGGGCCTTTGCCCTACCCTTGTGTGCTATTTAACCTTAATTACCTTTTTGTGGTTAATTGTTTTTCGGGCCAAGCCCGTTTAAATTAGAGGGCTTTGGGCCGTTGGACTTGTTTTGTCTGTCTGTTTGTGAGGTAAACTTTTTTTCCTAAGTACTCGCGCCAGTGTGTCTCGCGCTTTTCAGTTGGCGCAATTCTGTTATAGTGCTTACTCATTGTGGTAAAGTCATACTTTTTGAAGGGCCTGTACTATGTCTAAGGAACAAAAGTCAGGTTTTTAAAAAAATGCACTCGGTGCAGTTATAAAATGTCCATCACAGACAGCCATTCAGTCTGTGTCTATTGTTTGGGGCCGAAACATCTGCAAGAGACTTGTAGCGTATGTCATGCTTTCTCTGCTAGAGTTCTTCAAGAACGCAAGAATAAGTTGATATTGAAAGGGCTTATCAAACCTTCTTTTGAGGAAGCCTTAAATCCTCCTGTTGCTTCCAAAAGAAAGATCGTCGGCACCGACAAGTCCGTCGAGCCGACTTCTAAAGACAAAATTGACCTCTTCTTCCTCGGCTCCACTGACTTCGGGGCCGAGGGTCGAAAGGTCTGCCTCGATACCTCCTACTTCGGCTCCATTGCCTTCGGAGCCGCAAGTTGGAGTATCGAGGTGAATCACCTCCATCGGTTCCAATGGCTTCGGAGCCGGTGGAAGTGTGCAGCTCAGACTCTTCCCCTCAGCTCGAAGAAGGCTCCTTCGGTGCCGATGCTGGTCCATGCTGTGGTGGAGTCGGCGCCGATGGTATTGGAGCCGTTTGAGCCGGTCCCCTTCTCTCGGAGCCGAGAGGAAAGTCTTCTCAGTGTCTACCTCCTCTAAATCCTCGAGACTGTCAGATTCGGACCTGGATAGGGTTTTACAGAGGCTATTCCAATCTCCAGTGTTTACTAAAATGGTCTCGGCTCCGGCACAGTTTGCTTCAGAGCCGATCCCCCCTCCAACACATTTGATTCCTCCTCCAACCTCTTCGGAGCCGTTGGAGCCGGTGGTGGTGGAGCAATGTGGAGCCATACGGTCGGAGCAGAGACCCCTTACAAGCCTCTCGACTCCAACTGTGCTTCCTACCCTGTCCTCCGGTTCAGGGTTTGGTACTGCGACCTCTTCAGCCGGGCCCGAGGGGAATACTTTGGGATTGGGTGCTTCGGTGCCTAGTCTTCCTCTCGGAGCATCGGCTGCTGGAATTCCCAGTGCCATCGTGGCCTCTAGACCAGTGACCTCCTTGGATTCTGGAGGTCCTGCCTTTGAGGCCATGAGGAGCGCGCTGGCCATGCCTTTGCCGGTTCAACAAGATTCTACCTCACCGTCCCTAGATTTGGAGACTGGTGCCTCTGTTGTGTTGCAGCCCCGGCAGCGGGCCCCAGGGCCTGAGGATACCCCCATCGGGTTCCCTTCTTCGGGTGGTCCGTCCGAAACTCCTTCGGACGAACCCCCACGGAAGAAATTGTGTAAGAGGAAACACGTAGACTCCCAAGATGAGTCTATTACATCGGATACTGACCTCGATGGCAGAAGGGTCCCCAAATCATCTTGGATGATATCTCCTTCTCAGATATCTTGGAGATTCTGAGACAGAGAGGTGACTGGCAAGCCAAAACCCCTTCAGCTGAGGAGTCAGTCTTCCTCAAGGCCTTTGGGGCCCAGCCTTCCGCCTCCTGGGTGTCTCCGCCTTCGATGAACTCCTTGATTTGGTTTCTCGAAGGGTGTGGGAACACCCTGATTCTGTGGAACCGGTGCCTGCGAGGCCCAATAAATTTTGTCAGCCCCCAGAAGGAGTTTCTCACAAAGGGTGTGCCTGTAGATGCTTTGGTGGTGGCTTCTGCCACACAGCAGGACGTGGCAGAGGCTTCGACGTCTATTCATCCTCCTAATAAGGATTTTAGGAGTATGGATAGGTGGAAGCGTACCCTGTCCTCAGCGGCCTTTACCTTACGGTCGCTGAACTACTTATGTCATTTTACGAGGCTCCAAAGGGATCTTCTCAAAGAGCTAAATGACTCTCTTGTCGGTAATCTACCTGAGGCGCTGGCCCGACTGTTGGCGCACAGATGACTACCCTCTTTTCTATTGTTAACTCGTCCATGAGGCTCATCTCATATGCGGCCGAAGGCGAGTAGAGCGAGGAACAGGCGTTGCCCTCAGGAGACAAGCCTGGTTACGCTTGTGTTCGCTCACGGAGGCTTTCAAGTCTTCCTTCGACGCCTTTGATGGGTCATCTTTGTTTGGACCCAAGGTGAAGGACACACTAACTAGGTGCAAGCAGGAGGGCAAGACTTTGACTGCCGTTGGGGCCCGATTTTCCGCTCCTTCTAGGCCTTACCCCAAGGCTGGGAGAGGAGGGAAAATGTGGTTTAAAAATCTCAGAAGTCTTTCCCTACTCCACCCAGTGATTCCCCCTCCAGAGGCGGGGGGGGGGGGATTTTGGAAGACGCCGCCCCAGAGGTGGCAGAGGCCCCCGTAACTCTGGAGACCGCGATTCCTTTCGTGGTTCTTCATACAACCAGCGTTCCTGAGTTGTTGCCCGACTGTGCAACTCCGGAGCCAGTCGGGGGTCGCTTCGGCGCACCCACAAGCTTGGGAATCCATAACAAGCGATCAGTGGGGGCTTCCATTATTACCGGAGGTTATATCATCCCCTTCAACAAACCCCCCCTTTCTTTAAGGGAAATCCCGGACGTACCACCCAGTCAGTGGGATCAAGCAGCATTAGAGGTTTCAAAGCTGCTAGAAAAAAGAGCCATCCAGCCTGTCCCCATCGACCAGATCGGATCAGGAACTTACTCAAAATTATTTTTGGTACCAAAAGACAGGGGACTTCAGGCCCATTTTGGACCTCAGTTCATTGAATCGTTTAGTAAAGAAGTCCAAATTCGAATGGTCACTCTTCAATCTATTCTTCCTTTGCTGGAAAAGATGCATGGATGTGCTCCATAGATCTCCAGGACGCTTACTATCACATTCCCATAGCTCAAGAGTCCAGGAGACATTTACGCTTCCTCTGAGTCAGTCATTTTCAATTCCGAGCACTGCCCTTTGGTCTCACCACAGCCCCCAGGGTGTTCACCAAGTGTCTGGCAGTGGTAACTGCTCACCTGAGAAGTCTGGGATTCCAGGTGTTTCCTTATCTAGACGACTGGCTCCTTACTGCCACCTCCGAGCATCTACTACTCCAAGCGCTCAGAGCCACGTTCACCTTGGGCCGTTTCTTGGGGATCACGTTCAATTTGCAAAAATCTGTACTACAGCCATCTCAGCGTATTACTTTCATAGGCGCAGACTTAGACACAAAAAGAATGCGCGCCTTTTTACCGGCAGCAAGAATTCAGGTGTTACAAGGTCAAGTCAAATCCTGTCTCCCCCTACAAAGAGCTCCGGCCCATCGGATCCTACAACTGTTGGGCTCGATGGCGTCGACCATACTTTTGGTTCCCTTGGCCAGGCTTCATATGCGAATTTTACAATGGCTACTGTCGGTTCAATGGTCTTATCAGGAACTTCCCTTGAACCACTTAATCATAATCACGGAAAGTTGCCGTCGAGATCTGCATTGGTGGCTTCTCCAATCAAATCTCGACCAGGCGACCCTTTATACCACAACGTCCGTTGCCACTGTGACTACGGACGCCTCCCAGGTAGGGTGGGGGGGTCATTACCTGGACAGGTCGGTCCAAGGCACATGGCAGATCCAGGAAACGCATTTGCATATCAATGTCCTGGAGATGAGGCGGTACTATTGGTACTCCAAGCTCTCCATCACGCTCTCCCACAGGGCCCGATTGCTATCCTATCCGACAACATGTCGGTGGTGTGGTACATAAACAAGCAAGGTGGAACCAGGTCTTACCCACTATGCAGAGAAGCCATGAGACTTTGGCACTGGGCGGTAGCTACCAACCGCTTTCTGATGGCAACGCACATACCGGGGAAGTCCAATGTGATTGCGGACAGATTAAGCAGGACCATTCTTTTACCCCACGAATGGTCCCTCAACCAGGGTATAGCTGCAAAAATCTTCGACAGATGGGGTCATCCTTGCTGCGACCTGTTTGCCAGCCCTCACAATGCGAAATGCAGAGAGTTCTTCACACTGTTCCCTTCTCAGGGACAGACTCCCAGGGACGCTCTGACTCACATTTGGCCCCCCGGTCTTCTACGCCTTCCCTCCGTTCCCCCTCTTACCGAGGGTGATACAGAAGGCCATTTACATGGAGAGCGAGATGATTTTGATTGCTCCGCATTGGCCTCGTCAAGTTTGGTTTCCTTTCCTACAGAAGCATGCGATAGAAGGTCCATGGTTTCTGGATCCGGTGCCAGACCTGTTGACTCATCAGTCAGGACGGCTTCACCCGTCTCTCAGGTCCCTGAAGTTGGCAGCATGGTTACTCCACTTCCATCCTTAGTCCGAGACAATGCTCTTTCCCCGGACGTGGTCCACATACTGTCTTCTTCTCATAAACCTTCCACCATCAAACTTTATTCCAGTAAATGGAAAATGTTTGCTTTCTGGGCTCAAGAACGGGGTATAGATCCTCTCACTGCACCAGTATCGGAGGTTCTGAATTTTCTGGCCTCCCTTTTTCAGTCGGGCTCTTCAGTTTCTACCATTAAGGTTCAGCTAGCGGCCATTTCTAATTTTCATGCTTCATTTGAACCTTCATTGATGTCTCACAAACTTTGTAAGGCTTTCCTTAAAGGGGCTTGGCTCCTGAGACCTCCTTTATCTCATCCTGTCCCCCCGTGGGATTTGAATATGGTTCTTGCTGCCCTAACTGCCCGTCCTTTCGAACCAGCTGCTACCTGTGATCTAAAATTTGTGTCTTGGAAAACGGCCTTTTTAGTAGCCATAACGTCTGCCAGGCGAGTTTCAGAACTTCAAGCTCTTTGTTCTGATCCTCCCTATTTGATTTTTCACAAGCATAGAGTTTCATTGAAATTAAACCCTGCATTTATACCAAAAGTGGCCTCCTCTTTCTGTATGCAACAAACTATAGAACTCCCTGTCTTTTCCCAGAATTCTCTAATAACGCAGAATATACTTTGCATCAATTGACGTACATAGACAACTGCGTTTTATTTGAATAGAACCGCTCAAACGCGAAATCTAATCAATTGTTCGTTTCCTTTGCAGCGAACAAATTGGGTCAACCAGTAACAAAACCTCCATATCTAAATGGATTAAAGATTGTATCATTTTTATTTATTCACAGGCTAACAAAGACCTCCCCTTTCCAGTCAAGGCTCATTCTACCAGGGCAATGGCTACTTCCGTAGCTTTTCACTCCAAGTTATCAATAGATGATATTTGTGCTGCAGCAACCTGGACTTCTCCGCACACTTTCATTTCTCATTACAAATTAGATGTGGTTTCTCGAGGCAGAGCTTCCTTTGGTTCCACAGTTCTCAGGAGTGTTTTCCAATGAGCCACCCAGGATGTAGGTGCTAGGGACGCTGTCCCATCTGTCATGAATGTAGGCGAGATAGGATCCCATTACATCTTTTAGTTATGTACTTACCATAACTTCGGATGTATGGGATCCATCTCGCCTACATTCATAAGTACCCACCCTCCTTCCCCCTTCCATTTGGATTTAGAGGAGCTGTAGTCCCTCTTTTCTTGGCGTTCTTTCTTGAAGAACTTTAGTTGGTTATTGTGACTACTAGTTTTTCTGTGTTTGCATGGATGTATGAAAGCGAACAAACAAGATCTGGGGAAGCAGGTGTAGTGCATCCTGGGATAGGGAGTAGCCCAGCCAATGAGAGACTTCGTGCTAGTGTATTATTTGCCGAGTCGGAGCCGATGGATCGGCTCCGAACCCATCTGTCATGAATGTAGGCGAGATGGATCCCATACATCCGAAGTTATGGTAAGTACATAATTAAAAGTTATTCTAGCTACAGGAGAGAGGAAGGGTTTGATCCTGTAGAGAGAGCCTAGTTTTCTATTAACAGATTTTAGAGTATTGTTAATATGGGTGTTGAAGTTAAGGTCATCTATGGTGATACCTGGTAATTTGGTAGTTGGATGTGGGGATATGAGAGTACCATTATTGGATGTTACTGTGAAGTCTATTGGGGGGGACTTACAAGTAGGAGTAAAAAGGAGGAGTTTAGTTTTTTGGGGGTTCAGAAGGAGACAGCGCTGTGTAAACCTTTGTTCAACTGTGTTAAACATTTTGGGTAAGGGAGTGAAGTTCAGATATAGATGTGGCTGAGCATATAAGTGTGGAATCATCTGCATATTGTATGCATGTAGCTTGGGGGATTGCTAGGTGAAGGTCGTTGATAAATATAGAAAACAAGAGAGGTCCTAATATGGACCCTTGAGGAACACCAATGTTAATGGGCAGATGGGTAGATAGAACGTTATGCCAAAGTACAGTCTGTTGTCTGTTATCTAAGTAGGACTGGAACCATTTTATAGCTAGTGTATCTAGTGACAGGGATTTGAGGATATTTATAAGTATCTGGTGATTTACCATATCAAATGCCTTAGACAGATCTATAAACAGTGCAGAGGAAAGCATATTGAGGTTATGTTTTTTGTTAATATAGTCAGTAAAGGAAAGGAGGGCAGTAGTAGTGCTGTGGGAAGGTCTGAAACCATGTTGAGAGTTTGAAAGTAATTTATTTTGGATTAGGTGGTCTAGCAATTGTCTGTGGATGCATTTTTCCATGATCTTTGCTAAGGGAGAAAGTAGGGCTATGGGATGGTAATTGGAGAGTTCAGTAGAGTTCTCACCCTTGTGAAGGGGTATAATATGGGATACTTTCCAGATTTTAGGGATGTGTCCTTCAGTGATGGTTCTATTGATGAGAATGGAAGTGGGATAGGCGATGGATTTGGCTGCATTTTGTAGATATTCAGTGGGTAGTTAGCCTGCTGAAGGAGTGCACGGTTTCAGTTTTTGGATAAGGGTAAGAATATATGTTGTTGCGACTGGTTGGAAGAGAAATGGAGGGGATGGGTTAGAGTTGGATATAGTTAAGTTCTGAGTAGATAACTGATTGGCAAGAGTTTGAATGGCCTCAGTGAAAAAGGTATTAAAGGCATTAGCAGTCTGCTTGGGATGCTCCTGGTCTGTGCCTTTTGGGTTTGGTATGATGGATTGACCTGGGTGTAATTGATTAATACTCGCCCAGAACTTTTGTGGTTTATTATGGTGAGTCTGCTGGAATTGTAGGTAGTAGTTTCTTTTGTCAGACAATATAGCTTTTTTAGTTTCATTTCTCAGCTGTCTGAGGTTTTGTTGGTCTACTGGGTTTTTAGTTAAACGAGATTTATTCCAGTATTTATTTCTGAGATGGATTTTTTGCCTGGTTTCTTTTGAAAGCCATGGGGCAGATTTAGTTCTCATTCTAATAGATCGGGTTGGTGCATGGTGGTCTAGTATGGCTAGGAAGTTAGGATTAAAGTAATTAACAGCTTCCTCCAGTGTGAAGTATTTTAAGGGAGACCAGTTACATGCTCTTAGTTCTCTCTGGAAGAGATCGGGGTTGAAGTTTTTCTTGGTTCTAATTGTCCTAAATATGGTTGGATTAGGTAGATTAGATTTAAGCCTGATGATGTAGGTTAGTGAGTGGTCACTTACATCATCAGGGAGGGTTCCAGCTTCATATGTCTGGGGATGATTATTTATGAGAATCCAGTGTAAGGTACTTTCTTTCTTATTAGGCTTGTTTATCCTGGTAGGGGAGGTAATGGTTTGAGAAAAACCAAAAAGGTTAATGTGGCTGGTAGGGTGGCTACTGCTACAACACTTCCAATCAATGTTAAAACCACCTAGGATTATGGTTTCTTGGGGTAAATTTTGGGATAACCAACAAAGGATATTTTCCTGAACACTGGCGTACAGCAACAGTGGTCCCACTCCACAAGGGGGGTGCCTCTACAGACCCTGGAAACTACCGCCCCATAAGCTTAACCGGCCTGGTCTGCAAAGCTATGGAAAGAATCATTATGGAACTCATAAACAGAGACATAGGGGACCTACAGACACTTGACCTCACCCAGTTCGGCTTTGTAAAGGGCAGATCCTGCCTTTTAAACCTGGTTGACTTTTTCGAAACAGTCGCTAGAGCCATTGATGAGGGCAAAGCAGTCCATACAGCATACGTGAACTTGGCTAAGGCCTTCGACACAATATCCCACTCAGGCATCATAGATAAGCTCAACAGCTTAAAAGTAAACCCTTATGTCACTAGATGGGTTGCAAACTGGCTAAAGGACAGAACCCATAAAGTTAAAATCGCTGGAGCAATGTCAGACTCAAAGCCAGTCACAAGTGGTGTCCCACAGGGATCTGTCCTGGGACCCCTCTTGTTCGGCATTTATTTCTCAGATGTTAAAGCAAACATGGGAGGGCTGTGGCTGACAAAGTTCACAGATGACTGCAAACTAGGCGCCATAGTCGACACACCAGCAGACACACATATCCTACAAAAAGGCCTCACAGAAACGGACAACTGGTGCCGGAGTCACGGCCTTAAACTAAATGCCAAAAAATGTATAGTCATCCCCTTTGGGAAAAACAAAGTACCCACAAATTATCACATAGACAGCAACCCACTGAGTATGGAAAAAGTAATCAGAGACCTAGGGACCCAAGTCGACAGCGACCTCTCATTTGACACCCACGTTGCCAAAGTGGTTAGAAAAACATTCTACCTTGCACACCTCATCATGAAGGGATTCACATCCAGATCCAAGGATGTCATTGTACCCGTATATTCCTCCCTCATCAGACCCATGATTGAGTACAATGCCCCATTTGGTATGTACCTCACCCGGCATTTGCAACAGCTGGAGAGACCACAAAAGTACCTCACCAAGAGGATCAAGGGTCTCCAACATATGTCTTATTCTGCCAGACTAAAGAAACTTCAGCTCTATTCAGTAGCATACCGCCTGCTCAGAGGTGATCTCTGCCTGACGATACAAGGCCATGTCCAATCAGGATCTGATGGACATGCTCCACCTCAAAAATCCAAATCCATCAGGACCACGAGCTAAAGACTCAAACCTCGGCACAAGTATGAATAGGACATGCTGGAGGGATAGATTCATAACCCAGAGGCTTCCCATGCTTTGGAACAAGATCCCAGTTCGTAGGCAGAGCCCCTCACTGACTCTCTTCAAGAGAAATCTTGATGAGTGGATGGGAGATCGTAAGTTTACCCCAGGGGTCACTTCTGTGTCACTGCTAGACAGGGACACAGTAAACTAATTCTATTATATAAGGGGGCCTTCATTGTGTCACTACTAGACAGAGGCACAGTATTCTAAATTTATTCTGTACATTTTTTGTACCATTTCATGGGGTGGCAAAAGCCACATCACTATGGCTAGGCTTACAAATGCCCCAGGGCAGATAGCCTAGTACTATACTATGAAACTATGGTGGCAATGTTATTACCAGGAGGAAGATAGATACAGATAATATAGATAGGTTTGAATGTGTTAAGTTGAAGCTTGGTAATAAGAATTTCAGTGTTGGAGTCTTGAGGTGGTTTATAGTCGTAGGTAGTAATCTGTAACCCAGATTTAAATAGGATAGCGACACCACCACCCGTTTTGGTTGCACGGTCAAGTCGCAAAATATTTTAACCAGGTGGGATGACTTCACTGTCTTTAGTTACAGGTTTTAACCAAGTTTCTGTTAAACAAAGAATGTCAAAGGAGTAGACTTCCAAGAGAGCATGGAGTTGTGCAACTTTGTTATTAATGCTATGTATGCTGAGGTGAGCTAATAAGAGTGATTTAGGTGATTTGATAAGGGAATGGATAGTAGAGGGCTTAGGGTTGATGAGTTGAGTGGTAGTAGCCGTTGTTCGGCCTGGGTTTAGGTGAATGTCTCCATCTTTTAAAGAGAAGAGTAGTGTTTGAAGTCTAGGATTTGGGAATTTACTATATAGAGGTAGAGATTTTCTGGGATTGGGAGAGTTATATCTGATATGGGCCATCCTATGGTATTTTGCTAGTAGATAGCTGGGTGTAGATGTTATGTTAACATGGTTAGTGAAAATAGGTAGAGAAGGAGAGGTAGATAGCTTATTGAGGTAGAGAAGGTGTGGATATAATGGGTGTTCATAGGAGGTTAGCAGGTAAGCTAAAGTTAGAGGTGGTAGAAGTGTAAGTATGAGTAACCTCTGTAAGAGGGTTGGGGTGGGTAGCTTATACATCTGGAAGGGTAAGTTGTTAGGTTGCTGTTATAAGCTCGGAGGTATATGTGGAAAGGAATAAGTGGAGGGTGTGATGGGATAGATAGAGAGTGGTAAGTGAAAGGAGAGAATTGGAGTTAAGTGGCCAATGGTGAAGGGTTTGTGATTGGTGAAAGAGGGAAGGGGTGTGGTTAGATGGTATAAGAGTAGGACCCCTGGGGGTGGGTGGTATTTGGGGGTAGGGTGGGGGAGCAGAGTGAGCCCGCAGGGCAAACTGAGCGGGTAGAGACAAGTGAAGGAGAAGCTAGAGAAGAAACTATCAGCAATGCTAGTAACTGAAGGAAAGTTAGGCAAGTCAGGAGTGAGAAAGATCAGAGATAAAACAGAAGTCTATGAGAAAAAAAAGGTGGGTGTAGACAGTTGCAGTAAAGGGTAAGTGAGAAAATAAGAGCAGGTCTAGGACTTAAGAGATGTAATGTAATTACAAAAGAAATACAGAGGGATAAGCAGGAGATGAAGGATGGGATAAGGGTGCCGCCTAGTGGGCATATCTAGTATTGCAGGTAAGTATGTAAGGGAGCTAGCTGGTTTAGATCTAGGGAAGGAGCGATAGCTAGTAAAGGGGGTTATTATAAAGTAGAAGAGGTTTGTTGGATACAGGGTAGATAGGAGGGGGTAAAGGCTGCTGGCTGTTCAGGCTCATAGTGTACTTTAGAACCTCTGAAGCAATAGTTAGTAGTAGTCAGCTTTACAAACAGGACTTAGACAACCACATATTTTCTTGCTTCCTTGAGAGAGGGTGCAGGGAAAATAAGGCTGTTAGATGAGACCGCAGGTATTTCGATAGGGTCCTTTGTCACCAGGTAGGTAGGTTCTTAGAGACTACATCAGGAACAGCGCAATGGGGAGCAGGGTACTTTAGGGGGAGAGAGAGACAAACGTAGAGGAGAGAAAAAAGAGTTCACACATAGCAGGTAGTTATGACAATTAAACAAACAAAAAAGTTTTACATGAAGACACTATTAATAAAGTAGCTTATATTCATGCCCCTGTTTTTGAAAGAAGCTATTGGAATCACTTTTAAGCTAGTAGTACTGTGACATTATAAAGTAGTCTAAACTATCATTTAGAGAAACTCTGAATCAGGTTTACTGAAATTGGGAGCAAGCAAAAACAAAAACATAAGCTTCTAATATCCAAATATAAACTATACCAGCAAAAATAAAAAATAACTGGAAAGCTACCTTAGAGAGAAATTCCTGTACTGCTCTATGCAGGGACAGTGAGTTTACAGTCTGGAATACAACACTGAAAAAAAGAAAAATAATACTATCACTTACTAGAGATGCTACACCTGGAGGGCTTTCAGCTGCAATTAGAGCAAATATGGCATCCAGGGTTTTTAAAACCTTTGGTGTGTTGTACCTGAGCAATCACTTGGAGGGTGGGGGAAGAGAGGGAAACCTTCAATTGGAATTTAAAGTAGCAGGGGAGAATCCAAGAGACTTTGCTAAACCTAGCTAATTATCAAGGACAGCCAAGGAAATAAGGTAAACATACGGGCACCCTTGTTCAAGGACTGGAAGGTTTCTGCAAGAAAAACTGTGTGTAGGAATACACCACAGGTGGAAGTTGTATGCTGCTTACTAGTCTGCAATGGAAGATTTTATTCTCTTTTATATTTGTATTCCCCTTTGCTCATTGTTTGCTGCACACAATGTAGCCAAAGATAAAAGCAGCTGGAGACTTTGCACCTCTGTTTGGTGTTTAGTGAATAACAAGTCTTGAGGAGGAGGGACTGAAAGCTATGACTGTTGAGAGGGGATAAATACCTTCACATATAACAAATTATCAACAGTGAAACGGAATGAAAGGGGTGGGGGGGGGGGCTAGAGGAAGAAGGTTTGCAGCTGTTGCCCCTGGGGTATGCACTCTAGCTGACTGTTACAGATTTTAACAAGGCATAACAGTAGTTACAAAAGCTGGCACCTACACTACACAAGCAGCAACAACAAGGTTCCTGTAGTTAAACCAGGGGCTGCAGTCTATTTTTGGATGATTGCTGGTTAGAGTTTTCTTTTCTTTTAGCTGGAGTGAGAGGATTCCTTGCTCACACAAGGGGGGGGGGGGGCAAAGCGATCAGGTCCTCAGTGGCTTAGAGATGCTACACGTGGAGGGCTTTCAGCTGCAATTGATAGGGTTCATAGGGTATTCACAAATATTTCTAACTTAAGTAATTTAAAACAAACTATAGTTTTGCTTGTTTCATAAAATATTTACAAAGACATTCACAAATGTATAATACAAAGACATTGGTATGTAGCAACATTTATTTAACTTGACAAATTATTTCCCTAGTAAATCACATGACTTGTTTCACATATTGTAAGAAGATGTATTCCTGTAAGATCTTGCTTTAATGGTCAGTATTTCCAAATGACATGCATCAATAAGAAGATTTTTAAATTCTTAAAAAAGAGAAAAGTGTCAGATTTCCAATTTCTTGTTTTAATTTTTCTGGCAACAGCTAGCATGCATCAAATCATAGGGTACTTAGTTTTCTTAATACATTCAGGTATTGGAGTATTAAATAGGATCATGGATTTAGAAAGAGTAATATTATCTGAAAATAGGGCTTGCAAAAAGACACTAATGTCATCCCAGTATTTTTTAGTGCAACACAGTCAAAGAACATGTGTGACCAGTCTGCTTTCACTTCTTTTTACATCTCCAACATGTATTATTCTTCTTACTGAACTTATGGTTTAAGGAGTTAGGATCTATACATGTATCTCCAAGTAAATAGTCTCCATTTAATCGAAAAAGTGGTCCTACTAGCTGATCCTAATATATTTTGTTTATCTCGACCATTAAGGGAATAATTATTAATAATAAGGAAATAATTCCAATAGCTTTCAAGGTAAATATCAGTGTCACTTTTAATTACGTTATATCATCATTTTCTTTAGGCTGTTCCCGTTAGGGATCATCACAGTGGATCATCTGTTTCCATTTCTTCCTGTCCTCTGCATCTTTCTGTGTCACACCAACCACCTGCATGTCCTCTCTCACCACATCCATAAACCTTATCTTAGGCCTTCCTCTTTTCCTGTTACCTGGTAGTTTTATCCTTAGCATCTTTTTCCCAATATACTCAGTATCCCTCCTCAGCACATGTCCACACCAACGTAATCTTGCCTCTCTGGCTTTGTCTCCAAACCTTCCAACCTGGGCTGACTCTCTAATATACTTATTCCTAATCCTGTCCACCCTTGTCACACCCAGTGCAAATCTTAATATCTTTAACTCTGCCACATCCAGCTTTAACTCCTGCCTTTTTGTCAGTGCCAATGTCTCCAACCCATATAACATAGCTGGTCTCACTACCCTCTTGTAGACCTTCCCTTTCACTCTTACTTGTACTCATCTGTCACAAATCACTCCTGAAACTCTTTTCCACCCACTCCATCCTGCCTGTACTCTCTTCTTCACCGCTCTTCCACACTCACCATTACTTTGAACTATTGATCCCAAGTATTTAAACTCATCCACCTTCGCCACCTCTACTCCTTGCATCCTCACCATTCCTCTATCCTCCCTCTCATTCACACACATATATTCTGTCTTAGTTCTGCTGACCTTCATTCCTCTTCTCTCTAGAGCACATCTCCATCTCTCCAGGGTCTCCTCTACCAGTTCCCTACTCTCACTACAGATCACAATGTCATCTGCAAACATCATAGTCCACAGGGACTCCTGTCTGATCTCGTCTGTCAACCTGTCCATCACCATTGCAAATAAGAAAGGGCTCAGAGCTGATCCTTGATGTAATCCCACCTCCACCTTAAAAGCATCCGTCACTTCCCACCGCAGACTTCACCGCTGTCATACTACCCTCGTACATATCCTGTACCACTCTTCATACTTCTCTGACACTCCCGACCTCCTCATACAATACCACAACTCCTCTCTAGGCACCCTGTCATATGCTTTCTCTAAGTCTACAAAAACACAATGCAACTCCTTCTGACCTTCTCTGTACTTCTCCATCAACACTCTTGGAGCAAACATCGCATCTGTAGTGCTCTTTCCCGGCGTGAAACCATACTGCTGATTACTAATCATCACGTCCCTTCTCAACCTAGTTTCCACTACTCTTTCCCATAACTTCATGCTGTGACTGATCAATTTAATCCCTCTGTAGTTACTACAGCTCTGCACATCACCCTTATTCTTAAAAATCGGTACCAAAACACTTTTTCCTCCATTCCTCAGGCATCCTCTCACTTTCCAAGATTTCATTAAACAATCTGGTAAGAAACTCCACTGCCATTTCACCTAAACACCTCCATGTTTCCACAGGTATGTCATCTGGACCAACAGCCTTTCCATTCTTCATCCTCTTCATAGCTGTCCTTACTTCCTCCTTGCTAATCCATTGCACTTCATGATTCACTATCCGCACATCATCCAACCGTCTCTCCCTCTCATTCTGTTCATTCATCAAGCCTCAAAGTACTTTTTTCATCTGCTCAACACACTCTCCTTGCTTGTGAGTATGTTTCCCTCATTATCCTTTATCACCTTTACCTGCTGCACATCTTTCCTAGCTCATTCCTTCTGTCTAGCCAATCGGTACAGGTCCTTTTCTCCCTCCTTAGTGTCTAACCTTTCATACAACTCTTAATCTGCCTTATCCTTAGCCTTGGCCACCTCTCTTTTTGCCATGCACCTCATCTCCTTATACTCCTGTCTACTTTCTTGATCTTTCTGACAATCCCACTTCTTCTTTGCCAACCTCTTTCTCTGTATACTCTCCTGTACTTCCTCATTCCACCACCATGTCTCCTTGTCATCCTTCCTCTGTCCAGCTGTCATACCAAGCACCTTTCTAGCCGTCTCCCTTACTAGCTCTGCTGTAGTTACCCAACTATTTGGTAACTCTTCACTGCCACCCAGTGTCTGTCTTAACTCTTCCCTGTACTCCACCTCACAATTACCCTTTTTTCAATTTCCACCATTAGATCCTTGGTGCTGCCCTTACACTCCTCCTCCTCTTCTTGATCACCAACGTCATCCTACAAACCACCATCTTATGCTGCCTAACTACACTTTCCCCGGTCACCACTTTACAGTCTCCAGTCTCCTTCAAACTGGCCCTCCTACATAAGATATAATCCACCTGTGTGCATCTTCCTCAACTCTTGTATGTCACCCTATGCTCCTCCCTCTTGTTAAAATACATATTCACCACAGCCAAGTCCATCCTTTTTGCAAAATCCACTACCATCTGACCTTTTGCATTTCTTTGCTTAACACCATACTTTTAATTACTTTATATATATATGTGATAATTTATTTTTACTCGGAGATTTGCATTGCGCAGATAGCATTGAATACTGTATAAGTTTAGGTATCAACTGTTTTATCCTTGGAGACATTAAATCAAACTTATTTAAAAGAAATTGTCTACATGCTTGTATTTCTAACCATAATTGAGTGTCTATCTCAAATTCAGCTTTCAAATGTCAATTGAATTTAGCTGACCATTTTCCATCATCTGATACCAGTGTATTAGATTCTCTTCTTTAAAGAGTGACATTTTTGTATTGTCTGAACTCATTGAGTAAAAGTTATAGGGAAGAGGATTAAAAAACAGGCCTTATATTCAGAAGATTTATATATGTAATTTCTAAATGTTTTTAGGAAGAGTAGCATGTAATTACATTTATGTTCAATAGGAATATGTGTAGAAGGATAATCTTTTAGTAACCAAACAAATGAATTATTTACTATAGATAGTTTTTGACAATTCAGATATTTATATGAATTACAAGATAATATTTCTTGAAAATTCTTCCTTTTTGCTGTGTATTCTGTATCTGAAAGAAGAGTTATGGATTTAATCAGATGAAATTGAATATAGTTCCACGTTGGGTAAACTAATACCCCCATTAATCAAGTTCCTCATGTGATAAGTTAATACTATTCTGGATTTATTTGGAAACCATCAGAATTTTTGGATCATAGAATTAAATTGTTTAATTATTGCTTTTGGTGGAGGTAAAGATATTGATTGTATAATATAGAGTACTTTAGGAAGTAGAATCATTTTTATAATTGAAAGTTTCTTTTCCATAGAAAAATGAAGCTTTTTCCATTTACTTATGAGGTTATCTGTTGTAGATAAGCTATTATTGTAATTTAGTTAAATAATATCTTTGATATTATTTGTTGTTATTATTCCCAAATATATTGTTTGGTCATCTTGTGCTAAGAATCTTTAGTATTTATCATGTATTCTGTAATTTTTTTGAATAAATAGGAAGAATTTTTGTTGCATTATTATTGAAGGTGAATACAGATTTTCTTTTAAATTTCGCCATAGCATTGAAAAGTACACAGATAAATGTATTATTTCCCCTAGGGTTATAAGTATATAATCTGCAAACAATTGTATTTTGGACGAATCTTAGAAGTTAACTCAAAACCATCAATTTCCTTATCCATCCTAATTAAATTAGCCCAATGTTCCATTATTAAAGTAAACAGAAGTGGTGATAAGGGGCAGCCTTGTTTAGTCCCCTTGGTTATTGGTATTTTTTGTGAAATACTGGTGCCAATTTTAATATATGCTTGACTACCTTTATATAATTCTATAATGAGATTTATGAAGTTATTTGAAAATTTTAACTCTTCCAGTAGTATAAATAAGTAATCCCAGATAACAGAGTCAGACACAGTTTAGATCAAGGCTTATTAATATAAGATTTTTGTTTAGGTTTTTAGCAGATTCAGTTAGTGTAGTAATTCTTTTTATATTATTGTGTGTGTTTCTATTTACAATAAAACCTGCTTGATCTTCATCTACTAGATTTGGAAGAAATATTTTAGTCTGTCTGCATAAATAGACATAAACATTTTATATTCAATGTTTAGTAGAGAGATTGGCCTATAAGAGGAACATTTTGTGGGATCTTTATTAGACTTCACCATGAGTGATATAAAGGTATATTTGTGGGATGGTGGTGTTGTGGCAATGTTTTGAAAACTAATAAAAATATTATAGAGTAAATTTAAGGCTGTTTTGGGTAATATTTTATATATTTCAGGAATAATACCGTCATTGCCAGGTGCTTTATTTTGTTTTAGTTTACTAACTTGATTTTGAAGATCAATAAATGACATAGGTTTTTCAGTAATTGCTGTTTGTTCTTCTGATAATCTATTTTTAGTGTATTTGGATATAAAGGTTTTAATCTCCTGTTTTGTATGCAAGACTGTAGGATTTTGATTAATATTGAATAAAAAATCTCTAAATTTTGTTATAATATTCTGTAGGTCAGAAACCATCTTTCTTTTTTTGGAGAGAAATTTTCATTAATATGATTTAGTTTATTATTGGCCAGCATATTAAGTTGCTGAGGATTAGTAGAAATGTTTATAAATGTAAATTTCTTTATGTTAATCATAGTTTTGTGATTCAGAATCTCCAGGTATTTATTATTTAATGAGATGATTTCTTTTTCTTTTTCACTTTTATCATTATCCTCTCTATTAAGCTTTAAACCATCTAATTTAGATTGTATGTCATGTAATTCTTTATCTCATAATTTCTTTTTGTTGTTATACTCCCATATAAGCTTTTAGGGCATTCCATATATGTTTCATAAGCGTCATCTGTATTTTTTAGAGATAACATTTTGTTTTTCTGATGAAAGGAATTCTTTAAAGTATTTTAATTTAGTAATGTAAGCATGAATTATTTTAATTTGAACATTATAATCTGTGCTTATTATTAACTCAAAAGTTATAGAATTATGATCCGATAAGGGGTAAGAGATGACCTTTGTTTTAGATAAACTATTAGTTCTTTAGAGATATAAACTCTGTCTATTCTACAATGAGTTTTATGTCTGTGGGAATAGAAAGTGAAAAATAATGAATTTGGATCAGCAAAGCTGTTAATGTCTTTCAGAAGATATAATTCAGTAAAGCTTTTATTAATTTGGTCGATGCTAAAATCCTCAGGTTGCCCTTGGTGTTGGTGTCCTTATCCTCTAATGTACAATTATAGTCCCCTGCTACTATAATGTTGCCTTTAGATAAATGGACAGTCTGATTTAAATGTTGTTTTGCTGTATTTAGCCCAATTCCTGGTAGCCAATAGAAGTTAATGAATGTAAATATTTTTGTTCAGTTGCATCTTTATAAACTTCTATTATTTTAGGAAGAGGTATTGTGTTACTCCATAAAATCACTACTCCTTTTTTGAGAATGTTCTGAGCTTGATATTACAGTATATGATTTATTATTAAGTTTGGTTATGTCTTCTATTAAATGTTTCTTGCAAAAAAAATGGTGTGATTTATGTAATTTAAGATATTTATGTAAACGTCCCCTCTTGCAAGGATTATTTAATCCATTAATATTAATTGAAATACCTTTTAAAACAAACTTATAAATTTGTATGTAAGGATTAAATATATATTGACCATTGATATATTTTGTAGAAATAACATATCGCGAATTCCATCAAATACAAAACCTTTAGTAGATAGATATATTTAAATTGACGTCTGTTCAGTAATAGGTTTTATATACAAAGACGTAGTAAACGTCAGTTTATCTTGAAATAGACAATGAACATATAAAAATGAACAATTGAATTTACCCATAACCATTCTGGAGTTAAAAACTCCTAACTTGAGTAGCATTTACTACCCAAGTTAACCACCTGTCTAATAGCAACAGCTTATCAGCAAATGTCAACTAATGTAAGATCTTAAAAAAAATGATTATAACAGCAATTAAAAGAGTACTCATCAAAAATATAATAAAGTAATCTAGCATAACATCTAATGTTAAGTTGTCAATCTCGCCTTCATTCTTGCTGAATGGGTTCGGAGCAGATCCTCGGCTCCGACTCGGCCAACACTAAAGCTTGAGAGCTAATTCCACCAGCTCGAGGCTCCCCTATATCCCACAATGCTAGGCGGTGACTACTCAGATCTCGTTTGCCGCTTAGCTGCGAGGTGCTTTCTTCTACCGGCTCTGGCAGGTTAGTGAGTTTTTTCTAATCAAAAACTTCAATTTTCTACCCCTATCTTTTCTATTTAGTTCAGTTAATAGTACAGGGTATCCCTTTAGTTTAAATCGAGTCTCCCTCCTTTTTATCCCCTTTTTTATTCCCTTTTTAACTTCTAGGCCTTTGGCCCACTCCCCTTTCTTCCTTGTCATTTTAGTGTGACTGGATTTTTTCTTTTGGTTAAAGGGTGTGTCTGTGTGTTGTGTCTGTGTCCTTTATATACTTTTAGGATGTTTAAAGACTCCAAGGTCTCAGGCTTCAAGAAGTGTGATTCGTGCTGTCAGAAAATGTCTCTGACAGATGGTCACACTTCTTGTGTCTATTGCCTGGGACATTTGCACCTGCAGGACTCCTGTGCTGTTTGCCATGCATTCAGCCCTAGAGTCCTGCAGGAACGCAAAAATAAACTTATTCTTCGAGGCTTATTAAAGCCTGAAGGCCCCTCAACCCAGTCTGCGTCGGGGAAGCCTTCAAAGACTTCCAGGCCGTCGGCTCCAGCTTCAGAGCCGTCTGCTGGGAGCATCAAGGCTGCTTCGACATCGGCTCCGGCTGGAGTCGATGTTTCGAAGTCTCAAACCGTTACCTCGCTCCAGCCGGAGCCGAGGTTGCTAAGACTCAGTCGGCTCTGATAGTCTTATTGGAGCCACCTTCAAAGAAGAGGTCGAGGTCCCCTTCCATCGGCTCCATCCACTCGGCCCCGTGATCCCCTCTTCTGTCGGAGCGGAGCCATAGGTCCCATTCCTCTCGGTCCTCCAGGCTGTCCGACCATGACTTACAAAGGGTGGTGAGTAGACTTCTCAAGTCCGAGGCACTGGCCCAAATGCTGCATAGCCCTACGCAACAGTCAGCGGCTATTCCCATCCCTGCTTCTGTTCCTCCTCCGACTCTTCTGAGTTCGGAGCCGGGGCTTGTCAGAGCCATGGCTGTCGGTGCGTCGGAGCCGATACCTTTCCTTTCGGCTCCGTCGTCTGCTCCAATTTCCTCCTTGGAGGGATCTCGGCGCCGGGCTTCCCTCGTCGGCTCCGAGGGGGCGAGTGGCATCGGACCCTTGTCCAACCCCGTTCTCCCTCTCAGAGCATCGGCGCTGGTGAGTTCGGCTCTGACATCGGCCTCGGAGCCGTCCCTGTCAGTGCCGGGGGGGTCCTTGTCTCCTCGGAGCGGGGACCTTCGGCCTTGGCGGATCGGGGCGCCTTCGAGGTCATGCGGAGCGTGCTAGACCCCATGTCTACCCCACAGTCGGCTCCGTCAGCTCCTCCCTCTTCAGTGCCTGAGGTGGTTTCTACCCACCCCCTCGTAACAGACCGTAGAGAGCCAGCTCCTCAGGTTTCCCCATTGGGAATATCCTCTTCTTCCAAGGCTTCTCCTGATCCGGTAGGGGAACCCCCTCGGAAGAGACAGTGCAAGAGGAAGCACATTCACTCCCCTGAGTCTGTCACCTCCGACACCGACTTGGAGGAATCTGAAGGTTCCCCACGGTCTCCCTCTGAGGATGTCTCTTTTGCTGACATCCTTGAAATCCTTAAACAGAGGGGGAACTGGCCTGCCCTTAACCCTTCAGAGGACGAGTCTGTCTACCTTGAGGCGTTTGGCTCTCGCCCTTCCACCTCCTGGGTGTCTCCTCCCTTTGACCCCCTCATGGAAGTGGTGGCAAGGAAGGCTTGGACGGCCCCTGATTCGGTGGAACCTACCCCAAGGAGGCCGTCAAAATGTATTACTGCCCCAAAAGAGAAACAGTTCTTATCCAAAGGTGTCTCTGTTGATGCCATGGTGGTGGCCGCAGCCACTAAGAAGGAATTAGCCGATCCTTCGGTACCTGTCCATCCTCCTAATAAGGAGTCTAGGACCATGGACAGGTACGGTAAGCGGATGTTTTCCTCAGCGACCTTTGCCATGCGGTCGCTGAACTACTTGTGTCACTTCACCCGTCTCCAGAGGGATTTACTCAAGGATATGGGTGAGGCTATGCAGGATCCAACAGCTGAGGGGTTCCAAGACAAAATGAACTCCCAGGTGGCAACCCTGAATTTGATTGTCAACTCCTCCATGCGGCTTATTTCATATGCGGCTGATGGGGCGAGTAGGGCCGCAGGCACAGGTGTAGCTTTACGACACCACGCCTGGATGCGGTTTTGCAATTTTGCGGACCCTTTCAAGGCGTCCTTCACCAATTCCCCCTTTGATGGCTCAACGTTGTTTGGACCTCAGGTGAAGGATACATTGACTAGGTGCGAGCAGGAAGGTAAGACTCTCTCTGCCGTGGGAGTCCGTTTTTCTACCCCTTCCAGACCTTATCCCAAAGGTCAGAGGGGGGGGTGTGGTTCCGCAAACCACAAGGAGTCTCATCTGACTCACAAAGTTGATTCCCCTCTAGAGGCAGAGGGGGGAACAACAGGCAGAGGTGGTCTGCAAAACCAGGGTAGCAGAGAGACTTTCTCTGATAAACCCTTTCAGCAGCCCTGAGGAGCTGCCCGGCTGTCCACCTTCGGAGGCAGTCGGGGGAAGATTATCACTGTACCCAAAAGCCTGGCTTTCCCTCACTCAAGACAAATGGGTACAGTCGATCATATCCGAGGGTTACAAAATCCCCTTTATTCACATTCCATCCCAACCCAAAGGATCCCTTCCAGATGTTCCACCCAGTCTAAGGGAACAAGCAGCGTTAGAAATATCAAAGCTGCTGTCAAAAAGAGCTATCCAGCCAGTCCCAGCAGACCAGCAAGGATCCGGAATCTACTCCAAATTATTTTTGGTACCAAAAAAAACATGGGACTGGAGACCAATACTGGATCTCAGCAAGCTAAACAAGTATGTGAAGAAAACAAAATTCCGGATGGTCACGCTACAGTCCATTCTACCCTTCTTGGTTCAGGACAATTGGATGTGCTTGATAAACCTTCAGGATGCGTACTACCATATCGAAATGCACAGACGCTCCAGGAGGTTTCTCCGCTTCAGGCTGGGAGCCAGGCACTACCAGTTCAGAGCCCTGCCCTTTGGTCTCACTACAGCCCCCCCGAGTGTTCACCAAATGTATGGCAGTGGTCACGGCTCACTTGAGACGTCAAGGATTCCAGGTGTTTCCATATTTGGACGACTGGCTCCTTACCGCCACCACCAGGCATCAACTTCTTCTATCCAGAGACTTCACCATCCAAACTTGCCAAGCTCTAGGCATTTCAATAAATTTCGAAAAATCTGCCTTGTCGCCTTGTCAGTCTATTACCTTTATAGGCGCCACATTAGACACAGTTCATCTTTCCGCCAGACTAACAGAGCAAAGAGTATCAGATATCCACAAACAAGTTTACCTTCTACTTCAATGCAACAAGATCAAAGCCAGGGTAGTCTTGAAGGTATTAGGACTCATGGCAGCTACGATTACACTCCTCCCCTTAGCTCGTTTTCACATGCGGATCCTCCAGTGGATGCTGTTTTCTCAATGGTCCTTCCAACAGCTCCCGATGTCTCACATCATCCTGCTAACCCAATCATGCAAGAATCACCTGTCTTGGTGGATCACATCACCTCAAGTTCTCCAAGGCAGACCCTTCATCCCTTCCCACCCAATCGCCACGGTGACGACGGACGACTCCCTGATTGGGTGGGGGGGGGCATTATCAGGGCAGGACAGTCCAGGGCACGTGGCAATCTTTCGAGTGCCACTTGCACATAAATGTCTTAGAGATGAGAGCAGTGCTTTTAGCGTTGCAAGCCCTTCAGGACTCTCTTCCCACAGGGACTATTGCAATTCAGACGGACAGCATGTCCGTAGTGTGGTACATCAACAAACAGGGCGGAACCAAGTCTTACCCCTTATGTCGAGAGGCACTCAGACTTTGGCAGTGGCCGATTTCTTCTCAGCGTTTTCTGATAGCAACGCACATTCCCGGGAAGTCCGTGATTGCGGACAAGTTGAGCAGGGCTATTCTCATGCCTCACGAGTGGTCTCTAAAAAAATCAGTGCTGGAAGAAATCTTTCGAAGATGGGGCCGGCCTTGCTGCGATCTTTTTGCTACTCCCCAAAACAGCAAGTGTCACGACTTCTTCACCCTCTTCCCTTTACCAGGCCAACCCACCAGAGATGCTCTAGTCCACGATTGGCCCCGGGGACTTCTGTATGCTTTCCCCCCCTTTCCACTGATCTCTCAATTAATTCAGAAAGCTATCACCTTGAGAGTCACCATGATCCTCATTGCCCCTTACTGGCCTCGACAGATATGGTTTCCGTTCCTCCATCATTACCTCTTGGAGCAGCCTTGGCATCTGGACCCAGTGCCAGATCTTTTGACCCACCAGTCGGGCCAGCTGCACCACTCCCTCCAATCTCTCAACCTCACAGCGTGGTTTCTCCGATTCCTACCCTAGCCAGGCTTCCCTTAATCTCTCATTCGGTCCGTAACATCCTGATAGCCTCTTACAAGTCTTCTACCAGAAGGATTTACAATAGTAAGTGGAAGCGTTTTTCCTTCTGGGCAGCATCAAAAAATATAGACCCCTTCACTGCACCTATCCAGTCTATCTTAGACTTCCTGGCAGAGCTTTTTCATTTAGGCTCTTCCTCATCTACCATTAGAGTACAACTAGCTGCTATATCTAACTTTTCCTGTAGGTGTCTCGGACTCCAGTATCATGTCCCATAAACTCTGCAAAGCTTTTCTAAGAGGGGTCTTTTTGCTCAAGCCCCCAATCAAAGATCCCCCACCTCAGTGGGACTTGAATTTGGTCCTAGCATCCTTGATTCACCCCCCCTTCGAACCTGCGGCTTCATGCCCTCTTCAGTTGCTCTCATGGAAAACACTTTTTCTAGTAGCCATAACATCAGCTAGAAGGGTATCTGAACTTCATGCTCTTTGCAGTCGTCCTCCTTACTTAGTTTTCCATAAAGACAGGGTGTCCCTCCAGACTAATCCGTCCTTCTTGCCTAAGGTTTCCTCTGAGGCAAACCTAAACCAGACAATTGATCTCCCCGTCTTCTTCCCTGATTATTCCAACAGGTCGGAACAAAAGTTATATTTTCTAGATGTTCATCGCCAACTTCGATATTATTTAGACAGGACTAAACAGTTCAGGAAATCTGACCAGCTCTTCCTGTCTTATGCGGAAGGGAAATTGGGCCTTCCAGTTACTAAAGTGTCCCTTTCACGATGGCTTACCTCTATAATTACCTTCATCTATGAAATCAGACATCAAAAACTGCCTTCAAGACCTAGAGCTCATTCAACTAGGGCATTAGCTACATCTGTAGCTTTTCAGGACAGGCTACCAATAGATTCCATTTGTGCAGCAGCCACATGGGCTTCTCCTCATACCTTTATCTCGCATTACAAATTGGATATGGCCTCCAGAAACCGTGCCAACTTTGGTTCCACTGTTCTCAAGAGTCTGTTCCGATAAGCCACCCGGGGTAAGGTGCTAGGGACGCGGTCCCATCCAGCAAGAATGAAGGCGAGATTGACAACTTAACATTGAGAAGTTATGTACCTACCATAACGTTCCATGTTAGTTGTCTTCTTCCCGCCTTCTTTCTTGCGTCCCACCCTTCTTCCCCCTAGCCTGGACAGACCGATAGGAATTTTTGGGATCTTCCATTGGGGTTTTCCTTCCCACATGTTATACCACCTCTATTCTCCCTTTTATGTTTGTGGTAGCTTACATACAGGTTTATATAGAGGTGGGTTCTTTTTCTCTCTTCTCCATACTATGGAGACCAGAACTGCTTGGTTTTAGCTATCAAACGAGATCTGAGTAGTTACCGCCTAGCATTGTGGGATATAGGGGAGCCGGTGGAATTAGCTCTCGAGCTTTAGTATTGGCCGAGTCGGAGCCGAGGATCGGCTCCGAACCCATCGAGCAAGAAAGAAGGCGAGAAGAAGACAACTAACATGGAACGTTATGGTAGGTACATAACTTTTCATTTTCAATTGTATCATATTTTGTATCTCTGTCATATATTTAAATAATTGTATCAATGGATTTATTTACTTAATCAATTTGCAAAAATAAATCAAGATTAAGTTAAAAAAAACATTAAGAAAAAACTGCCAGAAAGGACAAGAAGCCAGTAAAACAAATTGCTCCAAGGCTGCAAAGGTGGCGCTGGAAATCCAGAAGCAAAAAAGTCCAAAACAAATGCTGGTACTCCTTCTTCCACACAAGTAGAAAATGAAAGGCTGCCAGTAGAGTAAAACCGCTTTGTAGAATATTCCAACAATCCCATCAGCCGCTCAGCCCTTTGCTGAGCTTTTTCAAGATAAAATAACCTTCAAATAACCACTCCTTTTATACATTTAAAATTCAGCTAATTGTGTAATTAGTTGGTTAATTGGAAAAAAATTTATCCATTTAACCCTTCATTTCCTTTTCCTACAAGGGATGTTTTCAACCAGCCTTTGCAGAATGAAAATTATTACACATTAAAAATGCAAAGCGCTGAAAAACCCACTCGTTTTTAAACTCATCTAGGTGCTGTTGAGTATACACAGTAAAATAAATAAATCCATCTACAAACATCAAATTACTAACCATTTTTCTTTCTTTTTCCCAGGGATATTTTCAAACAGTTTTGCAGAATAAAACTTGTTACGTAATAAAATGCAAAGCACTGCCAAGCATACTCATTTTAAATCGCTCAATTTCCATTGAATGTACACAATAATAGAATACATCCATCTGCACATCAAATTAATAAACCACATATGTACATTTACTTGCTCAGGCCTTCTTGTAAATAATGGTCGAGCAGGTATATATTAAATCAAATGTCTGTTTAATAATTTAAAAAAATTTTTATGTTGCCTGTCTATAATTGTCATGAAGCTTGCTCTCTGGAAAACCCTTTCAATTGATCCTACAGACACTATGGCCTTAAATTTATAATTTTGCCTTCCTTAATTTCAAGACGCTGCTGATACTGCAAGCATCATTTAGACCTGGCCGTCTTCCTGCATCTAGTCTTAGCTGCCATATCAATTCTTTGTGTTCCAACAGGGTCTCCCAATCACCCCTCTAACATCTGCTTTTACCTGTTCCAAAATGATGAATTTAATCTCCATATCGGGACAAAAAAGAGAATGCCTGTAAAAAGCATTAGTTTCTTTTTTTTTAGTTATGTCATAAAAATGCTCATAAATTCGTCTTCTTAAAGTTCTCTCCGTTTTTCCTATAAAAACTTTTGCATTTCATACATAAGCCTAAGTAAACAATAAATTTAGCATTACAATTGTAATAGCCCCTCGGTTGACACAAAAATTACCATCAAGAAAATTTTTGTGTCAACCGAGGGGCTATTACAATTGTAATGCTAAATTTATTGTTTACTTAGGCTTATGTATGAAATGCAAAAGTTTTATATAGGAAAACGGAGAGAACTTTAAGAAGACTAATTTATGAGCATTTTATGACATAACTAAAAAAGGAAACTAATGATTTTACAGGCATTCTTTTGTCCCGATATGGAGATTAAATTCATCATTTTGGAACAGGTAAAAGCAGATGTTAGAGGGGGTGATTGGGAGACCCTGTTGGAACACAAAGAATTGATATGGCAGCTAAGACTAGATGCAGGAAGACGGCCAGGTCTAAATGATGCTTGCAGTATCAGCAGCATCTTGAAATTAAGGAAGGCAAAATTATAAATTTAAGGCCATAGTGTCTGTAGGATCAATTGAAAGGGTTTTCCAGAGAGCAAGCTTCATGACAATTATAGACAGGCAACATAAAAATTTTTTTAAATTATTAAACAGACATGTGGTTTAATATATACCTGCTCGACCATTATTTACAAGAAGGCCTGAGCAAGTAAATGTACATATGTGGTTTATTAATTTGATGTGTGCAGATGGATTTATTCTATTATTGTGTACATTCAATGGAAATTGAGCGATTTTAAAAATGAGTATGCTTGGCAGTGCTTTGCATTTTTATTACATAACAAGTTTTATTCTGCAAAATCTGTTTGAAAATATCCCTTAGGGGAAAAAGAAAGAAAAAATGGTTAGTAATTTGATGTTTGTAGATGGATTTATTTATTTTACTGTGTATACTCAACAGCACCTAGATGAGTTTAAAAATGAATGGGTTTTGCAGCACTTTGCATTTTTAACATGTAACAACTTTCATTCTGCAAAGGCTGTTTAAAAATATTCCTTGTAGGAAAAGGAAATGAAGGGTTAAATGGATAAAATTTTTTCCAATTAACCAATTAATTACACAATTAGCTGAATTTTATATGTATATAAGGAGTGTTCACTTGAAGGTTATTTTATCTTGAAAAAGCTCAGCAAAGGGCTGAGCGAAAGCGCTTGATGGGATTGTTGGTGTGAATATTCTACAATAAAGCGAAGGTTTTTTACTCTACTGACAGCCTTTCATTTTCTACTTGTGTGGAAGGAGGAGTACCAGCATTTGTTTTGGACTTTTTTGCTTCTGGATTTCCAGCGCCACCTTTGCAGCCTTGGAGCAATTTGTTTAAAAAAAAACATTGTCAACAATCTATCATTAAATAAATCTGTCCCTGTCTTTCAAATCAGTCTTGAAAAAGGAATCAAATATTATAAGTTATAGAATCTAAAATTCAAAAGATCAAATTTAACATATTCTTGTATATAATAAAGTTCAACATAAATATATGTTGTACCTAAGTGAACCATAATGTGTGTTGGGCGTCGCTATACTTTAATGAAAAAAACAGTGTTTTAGT